>NC_057727.1:67957353-67981231 GCF_004010195.1 Chiloscyllium plagiosum | reverse complement strand
GGCTAATGCCCGAAACGTCGATTCTCCTGTTCCCTAGATGCTGCCTGACATTCTGGTGTCCCTTGTGATCCTAAGAATGGGTCTGGTCACAACGTCACTCCATATAGTTAGACTGTGCCATACCAGCTGTCCCTTGTAGAGAAACCTGTGTGGAAACCGCTTTTCACCGCAGGTCTACTAAGCATCATTAGCATTAGCGCAATATCCAGAAAAAGGTCAGAAGTCACATGACATCAGGTTTTAGTCCAACAGGTACATTTCAAATCACAAGCTTTTGGAGCACTGTTCTTTCGTCAGGTAACATCAATACTAGCACCTCTACATCATGTTGAAAAAGGAGAGGGTGGGTCCTATCAAAGTTGAAACTTTATTGCTGGAACAGCACAGCAGGTCAGGCAGCATCCAGGGAACAGGAGATTCGACGTTTCGGGCACAGGCCCTTCTTCAGGAATGGGCAGAGAGTGTTCAGCAGGAGAAGATAAAAGGTAGGGAGGAGGGACTTGGAGGAGGGGCGTTGGAAATGTGATAGGTGGAAAACCTATCACATTTCCTATCACATTTCCAACGCCCCTCCTCCAAGTCCCTCCTCCCTACCTTTTATCTTCTCCTGCTGAACACTCTCTGCTCATTCCTGAAGAAGGGCCTGTGCCCGAAACGTCGAATCTCCTGTTCCCTGGATGCTGCCTGACCTGCTGTGCTGTTCCAGCAATAAAGTTTCAACACTCCTCAACCTCCTACACTCCAATGAAAAAGTCCCAGTCTTTCCAATCTGTTTTTATATCTCAGACCCGCCACTCCTGGCAACATCCTGGTAAATCTCTTCTGAACCTTCTCCAGCTTAAGAATATCCTTCTTATTACAAGGCAACTAGAACTGGATGCAGTACTTCAGAAGAGGCTTCACCAACATCTTGTACAACCTCAACCTGACTTCCCAACTCCTGCACTCAAAGGACTGACCAATGAAGACAAGGATGCTAAACATCACCTTAACCACCCTGTCTACCTGTAATGTAGATTTCAAAAAATCACGTAAACCCCTGGGTCTATCTATTTTACAGTACTATCCAGGGCCTGACCATTAATTATATAAGTCATGTCTTTATTTGTTTTACCAAAATGCAATACCTCGCAATTATCCAAATTAAACTCCATCTGTCACTCCTCAGCTGCACAAGGGAGAATTGAATATACTGATAAGGTTGGATGAAGAGCATTAAGAAGGAGATCTATTCTGTGCTATCAATTCCACACAATATAGTGAAAATGTCTGTGACGGTGAAATGATAGAGTTTCGGGGCCAGTGTAACTCTTCGATGGCTAGTCGAGTTAGCTTCAGAAAAGCATTTGTTACCATGCAAGTGGTTCAATCAAACAATTAATGAGAGAAATGTCACCTTCTGTTTGCAGCTTTCCCCGAAATCTCGCCGGGTGAGGAATGGGCATCAGCACCTCCCGTTGATATGCTGGACGATGTGGCTGGATATGAAGGAACTATATCAGGTGGCGGTATGTAAGAAATATCAATTCAGGGGGTTTGTTAGTGAAATCAGCGCGTACACAGGCTGGAGAGAAGAGCCATTATAAACAAAGAGGCCTCACTCCAGCATTGGGTCAGGATCCCAACCCCATAGCTGCACAATAAATGTTGTATTGGTGTCAGATATCACATTGCAGTGTTGCTGAGGTGATGGTTTCAATGGGGCCAGAAACTGCAATGTCAGGTACCAGCAATAGACAGCTGAGCGATTGCCAGCAAACGTGCCCTTGAGCAGGGAAAAGAAAGAAAGACTTGCAATTCACTAGTGGCTCAGCTGCTCAAGATCCTATCCCCAGCAATGACAGGAATGAACATTGAAAGGAGAATGTTGGCCAGGATATGGGGAGATCTCCCCCTCATCTTTAAAGAGTGGCTGTGGGATCATTTAGTGCTGCCTGGGGGCAATAGAATAGGCTGACAGGACCGCTCCTTAGTGTTGCATCTACTTAATGATGTCTCTGCTATGCATTGCTGCCTTAGCATTGCATTGGAATGGCTGTCTAGATGGAGTGGCTACTCTTCTGCAGGGTTTCAAACTCCAACCGTCAACTGAGCCAAGGTGATAACTAAATGCAGAATGAACCTGCAACATCAACATGTCATTTACTTCAACATGGGAAGAGTTAAAATATAGTGAAGCTCTTCCATTTTTCCCCATCCTCTCCCTCACTATCAGAACCTTGTCACTTTCCACTGCAGCAGTGGAGGACCCCCAGTTCTTTGCCCAAGTGTCTCTTCCTAAAGTGTGACCAATGTGGAATGCCACCAGACTTTGACTGTGGTAGGCAGCATAGCCAAACCCTATCCTTTTTTTTGTCTACAGGTTCACCTGTGCCTGATACACACACGAGTCAATAATGTTTTTGTAGAGAATCCCAGTCCACACTTATAGTCAATTATTTCAGTTAACCACACCCATAAAACCCACACCTCATGGATGACTGAATGTCTGTCGGTATTTCTCTTGCTCCAGGGTGACCTTGTCAGCATTTCACTTGCTTTGTCTGGTGGGTGTCAGTATTTAAGTCTGTCCTCAGGGAGTGTGTGAATAGTGCACTTCCTCACAATAGTGAGTGAATCGGTATTTCTGTGTGGTGTGTGACTGTAGGACAATTTCAAAATATGCAGATACTAAACCTGGAAGAATTATAATGTTTGTGATGGACAGTGTGGAACTCCAACAGGACAGTGACACATTGGTGTAGTTTTCAGGTTTATGGCAGATGAGGATTAATGCAGAGCAGTGTGAGGTGATGCACTTCGGTAGGAAGGACATTGAAATACAGTATAAAACAGGCCCTGCCAGTAGCAGTGGTGGACTCTCCCTCTTTATGGGCATTTAAGCGGGCATTGGATAGGTATATGGAGGATAGTGGGTTAGTATAGGTTAGGTGGGCTTGGATCAGCGCAACATCGAGGGCCAAAGGGCCTGTACTGCGCTGTATTCTTCTATGTCTATGTCTATGTCTAAAGTGTGACCAATGTGGAATGTCACCAGACTTTGACTGTGGTAGGCAGCATAGCCAAACCCTATCCTTTTTTTTTGTCTACAGGTTCACCTGTACCTGATACACACACGAGTCAATAATGTTTTTGTAGAGAATCCCAGTCCACACTTATAGTCAATTATTTCAGTTAACCACACCCATAAAACCCACACCTCATGGATGACTTTTAAGATTTTCTTTCAATATAACCACAGTGATGGTTAGCTCCCTATATTTATACAGTCAATTCAGACAGCATTAACTCTTGATTAAAATATCCATCCCCTCCAATGATAAAGTTTCCTCATTCCATTAGGTCTGAAACATCCCTTTGGATCATGTTAGATGATTTCAGATTCCTTTTGTTCTCAACAGCAATAACTGGGTATCTATCAGAACTGGGTACTCTGTCACCACCATTATGTCCCTTCAGTGCACCTACTTGAAGCAGGTATGAATGCTTTAACTGAAGTGAGCACAAAGTCACAATCAAACCTGGAACTTTCCTGACCTCTGGGAAGGCATGTGTACCTGTGTGCATGTGTCTGTACACATATGTGTGTGTGCCAGCAGAGGGCATTGGTAGAGAGCCTAGATGCTCCAGCTGATGTTCTAATGGTGTGCTTATCATTCACAGAGGGAAGCTACATTCTCCCACCTAGTTCTATAGCAGAAGGAGCACGGAGAGATGAACCTCATCCACAGACAGCGTGGAGGTGAGATCCTAAAAGTGGCAAGTCACAGTTCATCTTACAACCCTTGAACCTCATTTTTGGCCTTGCATCCTACAGGCTTGCAGTGTTCCTCCAGTCTGAATTGTAGCTCCTGAAGTAACAGTTTAAAGTTTATAACCAAGGTTAAAATTCACTCTATAGCACCTGGACTTTCATTATCAGACTCATTATTAAACATCAGAGTGACTCATTTTAGTTTCATACACACACATACACACACATACACACAAATTAGGAACAGGACTAGACCATTCTGCCCCTCAAACTTGCTGTAGCGTGTGATAAATTCATTAACCCCATTGGCAGATCTGATTTGATCAACTCCACGCTCCTGCATATTCCTGGCACTCTTCAATTCCTTTGTTAGATAAGAATCTATCTAACTTAGCCTCCGAGTTAATCAATGATTCACCCTCCATTCCACTCTCGGGAGAAGAGTTCCACATACTCATGATCTTCTGAACAGAAAAAATTCTCTTCGTCCCCACCTTAAATTGGAGATCCCATATTTTTTTTAAAATGAGTCCCCTCCTACTCTCTTCCAAAACAAATTCTCTTTGTCAAACATTCTGTCATCTTCCCTCAGGATCTTATATTTTTCAACAAGATCACCTTTTGTTCTTCCACACTCTCTCTCTTTATATATTATGTTGCTTTCCTATTCCTCCTGCCAAGTTCACACCTTTTTCCACATTATTTTCCATATCTTCGTCTGCTCACTTAAACTATCTTCTGTCATCTTCCCTCAGGATCTTATATTTTTCAACAAGATCACCTTTTGTTCTTCCACACTCTCTCTCTTTATATATTATGTTGCTTTTCTATTCCTCCTGCCAAGTTCACACCTTTTTCCACATTATTTTCTATATCTTCGTCTGCTCACTTAAACTATCTGTATCAGTTTGCAAATTCCTTATGCCCTCTTCGCCAACTTACTTCCCTTCCTAAAATAAAAACGGAAAGTTCTGGAGAAACTCAACAGGTCTGGCAGCGTCGGTGAGGAGTGAAACAGAATTAGTGTTTCGAGTCATGTATGACTGTTGTTCAGAAGTTAAGGGGCCTGGAAAATGGTCTTTTTAATCCTGTTAACAGAGGGGGAGGAGAGTGAATGCAACAGATGTGAGGGTGCCCAGAGCAAAACACCAAGGGATTCCTAATAATAGTAAGGGAGAGATTGAGATGTAAGGTAAGTGTTAACAGCTCTGCTGAGAGAACATTTATGGAGGTAAGGTGTGTGTGATCAAAATGGAAACATGGTTATGCTCAAAAGCTTTGAACTAAACTTTGAGTCTTGAAGCCTCTAAAATGTTGAAGTGAAAATGAGGTGCTGTTTCTCCAGCTAGTGTTGAGCTTCTTGGGACATTGTAGAAGGCTCGGGACAGAAATGGCCAAAACTAGAAGGTCAGGGTCATTGCTGCAAGCAGAGCAGAGGTGCTTTGCAAAGCGGTCACCCAATTTGCATTTGGTTTCACAAATATAAAGGAGACCCCCACATTGTGAGCAGTGAATATAGTAGACTAGATTGAAAGTAATGCAAGTAAATGGCTGTTTCACCTTGAGGCTGTGATTGGAGTCTTGGGCAGTGAAGATGGAGGAAGTTAAAAAGTCTAGTGTTACAGCTTCTGCATTTTCATGGAAAGGTGTTGTGGTAGAGTGAGGAAGTGTTGGGCGTGATGGAGGAGTATGGACCAGGGTGTCACTGAGGGAACGTTCCCTGCAGAATGCTGGTAGCGGAGAGGAGGAGAAGATGCATTGATTGTATCGTCAGGGAAAGGTGGAAATGATGGAGGATTCGCAGACACGTTAATGGTGAAGAGGAGGTGGCTGGAACTGGAAAAAATGGAAATTGTGGAACCTTTGTAATGTCAGAAGGATCGCGAATGTAAATGGGAAGAGACTGAACAAGAGGGGGATGATAAAAAAAAGAGTCAAGCTAATAAGGAATAGGTTCAGTGGGGCAGATTGGAAGGATGGGTTAATCCTCTGTGTGGGATTTGGGAAAGGAGTAGAAGCGGGATATGTTGGGATATGGGGAATTCTGGTGGGAAGCTTGGAGGAGATGAGGTCAGTGGAAGTCCTGGAAACTGCAGCCTTATGTTCAGTGGGGCTGTGGATCAGGGAGAGATGGCACTCAGCTTCTGCAAGGTCATTGTCCGTACATCAGACAGCCACACTCCCCTCCTCAGCAAATTCTAACAACATCAGGGTTAGACTTGAGAGAACAGAGTGCAACGAGTTCAAAGGGAGACGGTTTGAGTGGGTGAGCGGAGCAGAAAAATGAGTTGCAATTTCTGTTATGATGTAAGCAAGCACGGCGGCCAATTTTTGCATAAGTTATTTCAGCCCACACAGAGGAAATAACCAGTAAGTCTTGTCTGTAGCAAGATTATTTGCGGGATAAATGTCGACCAGATCAGCAGGTACCCTGCTGTTCTTCAAATCATGGTCTGTGTGCAGCAGTCCCTCAGAATAGCACCAGAGTATCAGCGTGGAATCTGTGCTTCAGTGTCTGGAGAGGACATTCCAGCTTCTGACTTGAAGCCCCGGTGCTACCACTGGCAACAGCTTACAACTAGCTGCTTAGTGAGTTGTCAGTTAACTTTATCATGAACTTGTCATGAATCCATAAAGCCTGTTTTAGACTTGGTTAATTCTGACTTTGGGGGTTTTTTTTTGGCATGGCTGTGCTGGTACCTTGCTGAATTATTAAGTAGTGATTTGTATTTTGCAACCAGTTTTCAGTTAAATATAGAGCATATATCTAATGCGTGCATCACACCCCGAAAAGTGCCAACCGTGAAAGGCGTGTTGACTCAAATATCCCATTCGTTAGATAAAAATGAAGTACAACTGATCCATTTAATCAGCAGTTCTTGAATAGAAAGCAATTTGATTTATTACTGTCACACGTTCCAAGGTGCAGTGAAAAGTGTTGTCTTATGTTCTTTACAGGCAGAGCAATAGAACTCATTGATTAATACACCACAGAAAAGGCCCTTCAGCCCATTGAGTCTGCAATTACATAGTTACCACTAAAAGTATGCTAATCCAAATTTCCTGCACTTGTCAATATCCTTGAATGTTGTGATTAGATTTTCTTCAGTATAGAAACAGGCCCTTCAGCCCAACAAGTCCACACCAACCCTCTGAAGAGTAATCCACCCAGACCCATTCCCCTACTCTGTATATACCCCCGACTAATGCACCTAACACTACGGGCAATCTAGCATAGCCAATTCACCTGAGCAGCACATCTTTGGATTTTGGGAGGAAACAGACACGGGGAGAATGTGCAAACTCCACACAGACAGTCGCCCGAAGCAGGAATCGAACCCAGGTCCCTGGTGCTGTGAGGCAGCAGTGCTAACCACTGAGCCACCATGCCACCCAGTGATATTTGATGAGCTCATCCAAGTATTCTTTAAAAGGTTGCAAGGTTTCCAAACTCCATTACCTTCCCAGGCAATGCATTCCAGATTCCTCCTCCTCCCCCCGAGTGAAAAGGTTTTTTCCACAAAGCCTCTCTGAATCGCCTGCCCCTTACCCTAAAACTATGGCCTCTTGTGCTTGACCCTGCAAACAAGTGGAACAGCTGCTGTCTATCCACCCTGTCCTTGGCTGTCAAAATCTTATGCACCTTAGTCTTCTCTGCTCTACAGAAAACGATCCAAGCCTATCTCTTTACAGCTCAAGTTCTCCATCCCAGGCAGCATCCTGGTGAACCTCCTCTGTGCCCCTCTTGTGCTATCACATCCTTCCTGCAGTAAGGCAACCAGAACTACACACGCTAGATTAGATTAGATTATATTACAGTGTGGAAACAGGCCCTTCGGCCCAACAAGTCCACACCGACCCGCCGAAGCGTAACCCACTCATACCCCTACATTTACTCCTTACCTAACACTACGGGCAATTTAGCATGGCCAATTCACCTGACCTGCACATCTTTGGACTGTGGGAGGAAACCGGAGCACCCGGAGGAAACCCACGCAGACACGGGGAGAACGTGCAAACTCCACACAGTCAGTCGCCTGAGGCAGGAATTGAACCCGGGTCTCAGGCGCTGTGAGGCAGCAGTGCTAACCACTGGGCCACCATGCCGCCCAGATACTTCAGTTATTGCCTGCTCAATGTTCTGTACAAGTCCAACATTGTTAATATACTCTGTGCTATGTCTGATGCAAGTAAGTGTCCCATTGCCTCTTAATTATCCTGTTCATGTGCTCTGCCAACTTCAGGGATTTGTAAATAATTAGCCCAAGGTCCCTCTGTTCCTCTAAACTGCCCAGTGTCCTGCTTTTCATTAAATACTCCCTCATCTGGTTTCTTATTTCAAAGTACATCACCTCACACCTATCAGGGTTAAATACCATGTGCCACTTGTCTGCTCATCTGATCAACCCATGTACATCTTTCTGCAACCTACAACCATCTTCTTAGCTATTAACCACTCTTGGTGTCATTTGCAAGTTTTGTTGCTGGCTTCTGCTGCAGAGATGTAAAAACGTCCATAAGGTCTAACAATTGGCCACTGAATTCAGAATATGCCTCTTTAGAGAATACTTAGTATAGGGCATCTAAAGCATGAGGAGTGGGCTTTCAGGGATGTTTTTCAGACTGGAGGCCTGTGACCAGTGGAGTGCCACAAGGATCGGTGCTGGATCCTCTACTTTTCGTCATTTACATAAATGATTTGAATGTGAGCATAAGAGGTACAGTTAGTAAGTTTGCAAATGACACCAAAATTGGAGGTCGAGTGGACAGCAAAGAAAGTTACCTCGGATTACAATGGGATCTTGATCAGATGGGCCAATGGGCTGAGTAGTGGCAGATGGAGTTGAATTCAGATAAATGCGAGATGCTGCATTTTGGGAAAGCAAATCTTAGCGGGACTCATACACTTAATGGTAGTGTCCTAGAGAGTGTTGCTGAACAAAGAGACCTTGGAGTGCAGGTTCATAGCTCCTTGAAAGTAGAGTCGCAGGTAGATAAAGTAGTGAAGAAGGCGTTTGGTATGCTTTCCTTTATTGGTCAAAGTATCGAGTACAGGAGTTGGGAAGTCATGTTGCGGCTGTACAGAATATTTCCTGATGAAGGGCTTTTGCCCAAAACGTCGATTTCGAAGCTCCTTGGATGCTGCCTGAACTGCTGTGCTCTTCCAGCACCACTAATCCAGAATCTGGTTTCCAGCGTCTGCAGTCATTGTTTTTACCTCAGAATATTGGTTAGGCCACTGTTGGAATATTGTGTGCAATTCTGGTCTCCTTCCTTTCGGAAAGATGTTGTGAAACTTGAAACGGTTCAGAAAAGATTTACCAGGGTTGGAGGATGTGAGCTCCAGGGAGAGGCTGAACAGGCTGGGGCTGTTTACCCTGGACCGTCAGAGGCTGAGGGGTGATCTTATAGAGGTTTACAAAATTATGAGTGGCATGGATAGGATAAATAGACAAAGTCTTTTCCCTGGGATCGGGGAGTCCAGAACTAGAGGGCATAGGTTTAGGCTGAGAGGGGAAAGATATAAAAGAGACCTAAGGGGCAACTTTTTCACGCAGAGGATGGTACGTGTATGGAATGAACTGCCAGAGGAAGTGGTGGAGGCTGATACAATTGAAACATTTAAGAGGCATTTGAATGGGGATATGAATAGGAAGGGTTGGGAGGGATATGGGCCGGGTGCTGGCAGGTGGGACTAGATTGGGTTGGGATACCTGGTCGGCATGGACGGGTTGGACCATAGGGTCTGTTTCCAAGCTGTACATCTCTATGATTTTATGACTCTATATAAAAGAGACCTAAGGGGCAACTTTTTCCACACAGAGGGTGGTGCGTGTATGGAATGAGCTGCCAGAGGAAGTGGTGGAGGCTGGTACAATTGCAACATTTAAGAGGCATCTGGATGGGTATTTGAATAGGAAGGGCTTGGAGAGATATGGCCCGCGTGCTGGCAGGTGGGACTAGATTGGGTTGGGTTACCTGGTCGCATGGATAAGTTGGACCGAAGGGTCTGTTTCCGTGCTGTGCACCTCTATGACTCTCTCAATAAAGAAAGGGCAATTGAGTCAGCCAAACACTCTGCATCTCTGTGGCAGTACTTAGAACAATAAAATTGACTCAGCTGGTTTAAATTTAATTTCCATACTGGCATAATGTGTGTGTGTTTTAGTGCTTTTTACCTTAAGAACTGAATGGATTCTGCTGCTTTCTTGTCTTATCCTTCTCATCTTTAGATATTGCAGAGGTTATTTCTGATTTCTGTAATCGGTGCTGTCTGATTGGCTTTCTCCACAGTCAAAACATTGAACTATAATACGTCCGAAAAAAAAAACCCATCAGCAATTTCAACGACAATTCTGTCTCCTATAATTCTGATTCTCCACAGTCACATTTCTCCACCAATCTGTAGAGACCATTAATGAAATTATCAATAGATTCCCTTGGGATGCTGAACTCATCTGTTTAATCTTGTGTTTTCAAGAATTTTATTTTTTCTAAGATTAAAATAATTCACAATTCTTGTAGAAAATCACCAAACATATCTTTCCATTTTTGTTTAACTATAATGTCATCAGTTCATATATGATTTGGATCAATAACATTAACACTAACGTTGGCGTGCTTGCATCTATGTGTGAAATTGTATTGGTGTGCACCGCAGTGACTTGAGCGAGGTCCCAGTGGTCTTTGAATATATGTTATTCCAATCTACAGTTTTGTTTTGAGTGACAAAAGCTAAAATGATCAAGGAATTTAATGTAAAGATCTTGTGTATGTGTTTTGTAATGTTTGTGGAACAATTGTAACAGCAATATGTTTTTTTCCGTTCTCCTTATTATTCCCTTCTCATCAGTATTCCCAATATCACTGAAGACGTAGCTAGAGAAGCATTCATTGAGTTTGCATCCAGCAAATGTTGCTACAGCACCAGCCCTGCCAAAGAGATGATCTTTCGGGATTTAAGACCATACAATACCTACAGAGTAAGTGATGCCCTGTTATAAAGAAAGAGGAACAAAATTACATTGTTACACAATCCAAACACCTCTCCAGAAATATCTCCATTCTTCAGATGAGATGTTTTTGAAGTGACACATTTACCCAGCAGGTTTTCTGTATTGGGGTAAAAACAATGACTGCAGATTCTGGAAACCAGATTCTGGATCGGTGGTGCTGGAAGAGCACAGCAATTCAGGCAGCATCCGACGAGCAGCAAAATCGACGTTTCGGGCAAAAGCCCTTCATCAGGAATAAGGTTTTCTGTATTAGCAACCTTACCTTTGCATCTCTAGGTTAGAAACCCCCTCCAGGGCTTGAGTGCTAAATCCAAGCTCAGCCTTGCCTATACTTGACTTAATTAATGGAGTGAAGATTGCAAAGTTGAGGGGACCTCCATACCACACTTTCTCTCTCAATTCAGGATTCTCCAGTCCTGACAGTTCTGCCCTATATTACTGACTCAAATGCAAGCCGTCAGTGAAATATTACGAATGTAAAGCACTTAAGGATTGTGAAACATTGCTAAACTAAGGTTTATTTTACTTCAGTATCGCCTAGAAAGCTTCACCGAGTCCAGATCAACTGAGTGGAAGATGGTGCCTTATAGTGGTGAGTGTATAACATGCAGAACAACGTAAATCCAAAGTATGTAGGAGCTGTACAGAGAGCACAGTCACTGACAATCTGTTAAACTTTGAAGGCATACTGCTGGCTATGTATAACCTTCAGTGCCATAGCAATTCTATCTCTGCCTCAGTCAGAGATATAACAATTAACTACTGTCAGCTGCTTTGGGTTTTCAATGGGCACATTGTTTTTTAAAGTCTATTCTACTTTCCATGTTCCTGGCCAACCCCTAAATTTTGTTCTCTAATGTGACATCTAGCCTCTGTGATCAATTCAGTTAAGGTTGTCTGGAGTTGCCAGTGCCTTAAAACGTTGTGATTGCGTCTACTGGACCAAAAGGATTGCCTAGGGTAGATTCATTGATCTTGGTAAACCACACCTTATTGGTATGCCCTCATGCAGTCTTCAACAGAAGATAAGCTCAATCTTGATAAGCGATAAAGGTCTATTGTAATTACTAAATAGCAAAATACATTACATCTTAAATTACATGGGAGTCCAAGGCAAATGTCCACGCTATACTCAGAGGTAAGTACAGCTACCGAAATGTTCTCACAAAGTATTGATAACAAACACAGAACAAGTTAGCTCCTCCTAGGAACAGTTCTGAGATAACTTCACTGAGGCTGATATTCCATCACCAAGTCACCCTTTGTTTCTCTGTGCATAGTCCATGGACTCTGCCTAGCTTGCTCAGAGCCAGTCTCTAGAGTGAGGATAATCCCTGACATTCCTCTTTTTTTTTTTGCTATACCAATTTCCATTCAATTAGTAGTAAGAAAAAGACTGAGCAATTAGTAACAGCTATTGCATTTCACAGCTCCTTGTACAAAAGACACAGAATGTCCCATAAGATAGGGAATCACAGATTGCAGTCAGTTCATTTGCTCTCCCCCAGGGTGAGCCTGTCAAACAGGTACTCTCCCAGAGCATTACACTACTTTTTATTTATTTATTTATTTATTTTTATTTTATTAAACAAATTACAAAAACAGTTTACAACAAACAGTTACATTTACAGCTGCATACAAGAGACAGCAATTTTACAAGGGAGAGGAGCAGCAAAGCCAGGCCCCAAACCCTACTGTTCAAACAGTTTACAGGGACATGAGGACAAACCTCAAATCCCAGTTTCACAAAGATATAAAGAGACAACAGCAATGACAGTTGTACATTACACAGTACTGTTACATACAAAAGTGCAGACAATACAGACTCAGCAAACTCCCACCTTCCGACCACTAAGGAAGCCCGCCCCTACCCACCTTCCAGTTTACACTCCTTTTTTATATCTGTCAGCCTGGACTCCTGATTGGCTCAGGTTAACAGCTTCAATCAGTGCACTCCAACTCAATGAGATCAACTTAGCCAACCTCATTCCAATCACTACAGGTTCTTTACCTGCTGATGGATGGTGTTTATGTGGCCCTCGTGCTACTGCACATATCCTATCCTGTTACTAGCCACTCTCAAATCCTACATGTGGAAATAAAAATCACATCCTTTACGCTGTAGCTACCATCTTGCAATGAAGACGCCACTGCTGTTCCCCATGGCTGGCTCATGTCCACCTTTGATGTCCTTACATTTTACTATGGTATTTTTCTGATTTTTGTACCTACTGGTTGTTTTTAAAAGATAACAATGGTCTCTTGTTGTTTTTAGGGCAGTTTGTGGACAGCAATGCATATGGAATGCCTCCCCTCCCCTGGGATATAATAGTGGAGAAGCCTCCAATGTTTCAGGACCATAAGGAGAAAATCCCAGTGCCACACACTTCATCCATAAAGGTAAGGCTTCACATGAGGGAACACTTTCTCTGAGGCAGCTCTGCAAAAGGATCACTGAACCTGAAACATTCACTGTTTTCTCTCCATAGATACTGCCAGGCCTCCTCAGTTTTTTTCCAGCAAGTTATGATGTTGTTTCTGATTTCCAGCACCAGCAGATCTTTGTTTTTGATGACTATTAAAGGGTCAGATCCACACCAAAGAGAAATTCTCAGGTTTACATACTCTGAACTCCATGGAATAACTGTGTCCCTTCTCCTGTGTGAAAACTGTTAATGGCTTTCATCATCTCAGAGCATCAGAACCATCGATCAAGCTTGCTTCTGCTTGTGTCAAATTTGCTTTGACCTGTCAGAGCATGCTTCTGAAAAAGGAAGAAGCAAAATGAATTCTGTAGTGAGTGTTGTCACAATCTTACTTTCTGATGAGTCTTTTTGAGCCTATGCTCTACGTTGAACCTGTTAGCCAAAAGGATGATCACCTCCTGCATCTGGAAGGTCCATATTATTTTAACTGAACTGCAAAACTCAAAATTACAACGTTTAAAACCTGCCAATGTATGCATTCTGCTGAATGTACGCAGGCACTTTGAAAGTCAGTCTTCTGATTGATTTGAAAGACTAAGTTGCTCAAACATTGAAATGCACAGCAAAAGATGTACCAGGATATACTGAACTGCCAAATCTACATCATGTAACTATAAAGAGACCTGACTCAATGGCAAAACATTTTCTGAAACCTGTTTTCACTTAGTGATGTCTTTCTGCATTGTTGCTGTACACATTGATGCTTCCACACAGGTTACCGCAAGAAGAATTGAATTTTAGATTAGATCAGATTACTTACAGTGTGAAAACAGGCCCTTCAGCCCAACAAGTCCACACCAACCCTCCAAAGAGCAACCCACCCAGACCCATTCCCTTACATTTACCCTTTCACCTAACACCAAGGGCAATTTAGCATGGCCAATTCACCTAACCTGCATAATTTTGGACTGTGGGAGGAAACCGGATCACCCGGAAAAAACCCAAGCAGACATGAGGAGAATGTGCAAACTCCACACAGATAGTTGCGTGAGGCGGGAATTGAACCTGGGTCTCTGGCACTGTGCCACCGTGCCGCCCAAACATTTTGATTGTGAAATGTTACCACACAATGTAGATGGTGGTTTATTGTACAGCTCTCTGCTTTAAATGCACTAAGATTGAATTTATCTCTTGTAATTTGTAGATGAACTGACAGAGTACAGGGTCAAATTTAATCTCATATAATTGTGTTCTCAGGGGTGTCACGTATGTATGACGTTGGGAAAAGTAGCATGCAACAAATGCACTGCAACTGGGCAGGTAAGTAGTGAGCTTGAGAGGTTTTCATTTGCTTTTGATGTTGTCTTGCCTGAAGATTACATATTACTTAGCAAGGTTAATCTCACATGTGTGAAGATGCCTCACTCAATAGAAGTGCACCTCAGCAATTGACTCAAGGTGTTAAAAGTCTACCTGCGATGCATACTACTGTTGAACAGTGCTCTGAGCAGGATTATTACATTAATGTTTTGGTCATTAAAATGGATTAATAATTCAGTCAGACTTCTCAGTGAGCTCAAGAACTGAAATGTCCCTTTACCCCTAGGCCAGTCAAGGGAGACAGTGTGAAATACTCCCAGACTCCCAAGATAATGCTCTGAGGTCATAAGTTCAAATTCCACCAGAACAGCTGGTGGAATTTAAATTCAATTCGTCAAGTTTGGATTTGGAAGCTAGTCTCAGTAATAGTGATTGTGAAACTATCATTGATAGTCTTGGACTGACTAATCCCTGGAGCCACCTGGTGATCATAATCCTCCTTCTGGAACTCAATCATTTCTGAGCCCCAACAAACGAGCCAGAAGCTCTTGGCTGTAACTTTCAACATGGCTGGTACCAATGGTGAGACTGAGCCAAAATGTGTGAATTTTATTTTCAAAGTAAATATCTGACTGGGAACAGGATTGTGGGGGAAGTTGGGAGGTCCTCAAAATGGTTCCTGAGCAGCACACAGCTTCTATGTGCCATGCCAGAGCAACCAACTAGTCAGGGGCTCCTGAAAGAGGAGCTTAGAATGTTCCAGAATATTGTTTGGCTCAAAGCTCAGGATGAGGAATGGGTGTTTAGCGATGGAGAGAAGCTGTGGGCAGTAAAAGGAGTTCTTCAGTCATCCATGGAACAAGCAGGTCTGATGGGCCAATTTGGTTTCTATCATTTGATACTTCCTTAGGAAGGAAGATTGAAAGAATTTGCATTTCCATCGTACCTTTTAATGACTTCAGGATATCTCAATGCGCCTGGCAGTGAGTGAAGTACTCTTAAAGTTTACACCATTTTAATGTAGGAAACACAGCAGATAATTTGTCTCTTAAACAGTGGATAATGACTAGGTAACCTATTTTACTAATGTTTATGGAGATGTCAATACTTGCCAAGATGATGTTAAGACCTTCCCTGCTCTTTCTATACCAAACAGGTTTCGCATCTAACTGAATGGTAGGAAGGACCTGGATTAACATCTCATACGAAATACAATCTGCATTTCCACCGAACTGCACTGGAGTGTGTCAACCTAGATTTAGTTGCCAGGTCTCTGGAGACTTGATGCCACACCCTTTGGACTCAAGAGATGACTATTTGTCGTCTTGTTCAAAGTGTGTGGAGGCAACAGGTTAATGACTTTTGTGTTTTTCGAGCAAAGGTTGACTTGAGCTGATACTACGATCAGTCTCTCAACTGGGAAATGCTTGGAAATTGGATTTTATTGGCTATTTCAAAAGTAGTGACTCTATGCCCTGCTGTCCCTTGTGGAACTTGAGCAAGAGAAAGCTGCAACATGGAACTCACAATAACATAAGAACAGGGAATAAGAGTAGGTCACTCGGCCTTTCAAGCTTACTCTGGCATTCACTAAGATCATGGTTGATTTGATTTTGGACTGTAGTGTAAGGTGGGGGCTGATTATTGAGTGCGGTGCATTTAATTAATTATATTCTTACTTCCATGGATTCAAGATAATCCAAACCCTTTCTAGTGGGGAGAATAGGGCCCCTCAGAGATCAGCCTTTGTGTGGAGCCACAGGAGACTGGGAAGACACTAAATGAGTATTCTGTATCAGTGTTTACTGTGGAGAAGGACATGGAAGGTAAAGAATACAGGGAAATAGATGGTGACATCGTGAAAATGTCCATATTACAGATGAGGAAGTGCTGGATGTCATGAGACAAATAAAAGGACCTGATCAGGTGTTCTCTAGAACACTGTGGGAAGCTAGAGAAGTGATTGCTGGGCCCCTTGCTGAGATATTTGTATCATGGATAGTTACAGGTGAGGTCCCGGAAGGCTGGAGGTTGGCTAACATGGAGCCACTATTTAAGAAGGGTGGTAAGGAAAAGCCAGGGAACTATAGACCTGTGAGCCTGACGTCAGTGGTGGAGGGAATCCTGAGGGACAGGATGTACATGTATTTGGAAAAGCAGGGACTGATTAGGGATAGTCAACATGGCTTTGTGCATGGGAAATCATGTCCCATGAACTTGATCGAATTTTTTGAAGAAGAAACAAAGAGATTTGATGAGAGCTGAGCAGTGGACATGATCGAATTGGACTTCAGTAAAGCATTCGACAGGGTTCCCGATTGGAGACTGATTAGCAAGGTTAGATCTCGTGGAATACGGAGAGAACAAGCCATTTGGATACAGAACTGGCTCAAAGGTAGAAGACAGAAGGTGGTTGTGGAGGGTTGTTATTCAGATTGGAGGCCTGTGACCAATGGAGTGCCACAAGGATCGGTGCTGGGTCCACTACTTTTCCTCATTTATATAAATGATTTGGATGTGAACATAGGAGTTATAGTTAGTGAGTTTGCAAATGACACCAAAATTGGAGGTGTAGTGGACAGCAAAGAAGGTTACCTCAGATTACAGCAGGATCTTGAACAGATGGGCCAATGGGCTGAGAAGTGGCAGGTGGAGTTTAATTTAGATAAATGTGAGGTACTGCATTTTGGGAAAGCAAATCTTAGCAGGACTTATACACTTAATGGTAAGATCCTAGGGAGTGTTGCTGAATAAAGGGACCTTGGAGTACAGGTTCATAGCTCCTGGAAAGTGGAGTCGCAGATAGATAGGATAGTGAAGAAGGCGTTTGGTATGCTTTCCTTTATTGGTCAGAGTATTGAGTACAGGAGTTGGGAGGTCATGTTGCAGCTGTACAGGACATTAGTTAGGCCACTGTTGGAATATTGTGTGCAATTTTGGTCTTCTTCCTATCGGAAAGATGTTGTGAAACTTGAAAGGGTTCAGAAAAAAAACCAAGGATGTTACCAGGGTTGGAGGATTTGAGCTACAGGGAGAGGCTGAACAGGCTGGGGCTGTTTTCCCTGGAGCGTCGGAGGCTGAGGGGTAACCTGTATAGAGATTTACAAAATCATGAAGGGCATTGATAGGATAAATAGATAAAGTCTTTTCCCTGGGGTGGGGGAGTGCAGAAGTAGAGGGCATAGGTTTAGGGTGAGAGGGGAAAGATATAAAAGTGATCTAAGGAGAAACTTTTTCACACAGAGTGTGGTGCATGTATGGAATGAGCTGCCAGAGGAAGTGGTGAAGGCTAGTACAATTGCAACATTTAAAAGGCATCTGGATGGGTATATGAATAGGAAAGATTTAGAGGGATTGGGGCCAAGTGTTGGCATATGGGACTAGATTAGGTTGGGATATTGGGATATCTGGTAGGCATGGATGAGTTGGACTGAAGGGCTTGTTTCCGTGCTGTGCATCTCTATGATTCTATAATGTTTTCTCTCAAATGAATTTAATATGATTGCAAGTTCCTTCATTCTTGGATAGTTCACCATTTGAATCACTTCCTTTCTGGGCATCCTTCAGTTCATTGCATGCCAAGCACTGTACTCACCAATCAATGGAATGACACGTATTAGATATCTAAAGATATAAAGTAACACGGTGCTGTTTTGTAAATGCAGGTTAAGTGTTGGGTGTGTAAAGGCCGAGGATCCCACCTTAGCAATGATATGTGCACCCACTGTAATGGCTTTGGACTTGAAAGGTAAGAAAGGATGATCAAGCTTATGCTGAATCTGTGAATTCCAGTAAGTTCTTAGAGCCCAGTTTGGGAACAATGTCTGGTGATAGAAGTATCTTGTGTGTATGTCTAGAATGAGAATCTCCTCGTTTCCTACCCTGATCTTCCCCTGCCCCCTTCAGTAGCTTGGGTTGGTAGAATCCAGGTAGTATTCAGCATTGTGGTTGCTAGGTGGGATCTCTTCACACCAGGTAGCGTGTTCACTATAATTTTTAAAAACATTAACGGTCAGGATTCATCCACAAATAACAGCCTCTGGAATGAAATATCACCTTATTGCAGATAGGCCCTCATAGAGATGGGAATCATATTGGAAAATAATGTTTTCCTAAGTATTTTAGAGCAGAGCCATTTAGACTTCTCTCGTTGTTACCAGGACAATATACTGAAGTCAGTCAGCCACATTGCTATCTAATGTAGTATATATCAATCTTAAATCCAGAATACAAAATACCCTGAATTTAACATTTCTTTTTAACCATCTTGAGTGCACCAAGGCATGGATTCTTTGACATGCATTTAATTGACAAGTCTCGTATTAAAGTTGGTTGGATGGAAAATATGATGGCGTTTGTCTAACTTGAGTTTCTTGTTGGTCCTCAGATGTACTCATTGCTCTGGCAATGGGACAAGATTGTGCCAAATGTGCAAAGCAAGTGGACAACTAATGGTGTTCATCCAGCTGACAGTCAAGTGGTAAGCTTAATGGCTTTGTTGTGTGTAGGAATATAGTGCTACTCACTCACATTTTCAAGGGGTGTGGGAATTTGATATAAGAATGCAGCCCTGGCGTACTGTTTCCTCATCTGTTTCCTGGTTGTTCATGCCTAGATCAGGTAAAAGGAGGATGTCAAGACTTTGGAAGGGCTTTGATTATTCTGCCTATAAGGTGAGAAAGTGGCAATTTGTGCAATTTCCACGGATATACAACCATAATACGAACCTACAATACGTCACTGCCCTTACCTAGCAGATCTCAGACTGACAGGTCGCAAGGACAGCTAATGAAAGAATTAAGAATGCTACACTCGTAGCACTGCGGAAATTGTAGTCGAACCCATTTCCTACAGAAAGGCTTTGTTCTTAACTTAGGTTTTATTTTCCCTGGGAATACCTTACGCCAACACAGGAAATGAGGCAGCCTAGCAGAGATTAAAGAATTAATAAGCTAATGTAAATATGTCATTGGTTTGGAGGAGAAGGGACATTATAGGAGGCAGACAAGAAGGCAAAATTGGAATTTGGGTTTTCTTTCTCAAAAAAAAAAGTGATTTTGGAGCAGAAAGAACATTTGGGTAGAAAGAAGATATTATTTGAAACCGTGCAATCAAATTTAACAGTGGACAAATCAGTAACACGTACATGCAGCTCTGTAATACTTAAATGGTTATACTGGGAAGCTCTGTACCTAACACTCCATTGGGTGAAGAATTAAGGTGCACTTACATGTTGCAAAGATCTTCTGGAAGGTCTGGTGTAAAGACCGGTGAAAGCAGAAACAAGGGAGTTGTTTAGTGGATTGATGGATCTGGAATGTAGAGGACCAAGAAAAGGGAATCCTTAGGGTCAGGGAATTTGGAATACTTTCACCATTTTTCAGAAATAGAGTTCCAAAGACTCTGAGCTTTAGTAGAGAGAAAAGCATGGACTTAATTTCTGTTTTAAATGGGCAATTCCTGATTTTTGGACAGTTCTAGATTCTCCCACAGAGGAAACATCCTGTGCACATATACTCAGTCAAGACCCCTCAGGATCTTCCATGTTTCAATTAAGTTATCTGTTACTCTTCTAAACTCCAGTGGATACAAGCCTAGCCTACCCTCATACAATACCATGTACATTCCCAGGTAATAGTCTGGTAAACATTTGCTGAACTATGCCAATGCATTTGCCTTCTTCCTTAAATAAGGTCCCTAGTACTGTTCACAGTATTCCAGTTGTGGTCTTGCCAATGTTCTGGCTCAAGCATAACCTCCCTACTTCTGAATGCAATTCCCCTCACAATAAATGATTACTGTTCCCATTCCTAACTACTTCTTGTAACTGCATACTACATTGTTTCATGATTCATATATGAGGACATCCAGATCCCCCTGCATCTCAGAGCTTTGCAATCTCTCATTGTTTAGATAACACACTTTTTAGTTTTGATTTTTCATGCTAAAATTGATAATTTTATATCATATTCCATTTGTTGCACCTTTGTCTACTCACGTTAAACATCTTTTTATTTTTGTAGTGCCTTATGTCCTCTTCTTAATTTATAATTCTCCACATCTTTGTGTCATCAGAAAACCTGGCAACTATATCTTCAGCCCCTTCAACCAAGTCATTTATATAAATTGTTAGAAGTAAAAAAAATTAAAATAATACAAAAAGTTGAGGTCCCTGTGGCGCACAGCTCACTAAATCTTGCTAGCCTGAAAAAGACCCATTTATGCCTATTGCTTCTTTCTATTAGCCAGCCAAACATCTCTCCATGCAAATATGCTCCCCCTCCACATTCCCCAATTCGAGTTTTTATTTTCTGAATTACTGTTCGATGAGATACCTTACTAAATGGCTTCTGGAAATCTCAGCTTTCACTTATCCACGTTGAGTCTTACTTCTTCACCGGAAACTCCAATAAATTGGTCAAACGTGATTTCCTTTCCACAGTGCCATGTTGATTCTGACCTATTACAATCAACATGTCTTGCTGTATCTTCTTTCATAATAGCTTCTAACATTTTTACTGTGACTGACGTTAACGTAATAGGACCGTAGTTTCCTGCTTTTTGTCTCCCTCCCTTTTTGAACAAAGGAGTTGCATTTGCTAACTTCTCATCACAGAGGTATACAGAGCTGAAAATGTGTTTTCCTGAAGAAGGGCTTATGCCTGAAACATCGATTCTCCTGCTCCTTGGATGCTGCCTGACCTGCTACGCTTTTCCAGCAACACATTTTCAGCTCTGATCTCCAGCATCTGCAGTCCACACTTTTTCCATAGAGATATACAGCACAGAAACAGAACCTTTGGTCCAACTCATCCATGCTGACCGGATATTCTAAACTAATCTCGTCTCAATTGCCAGCATTTGGCCCATAGTCCCTCTTAAACCCTTCCTATTCATATACCCATCCAGATGCATTTTAAATGTTGTAATTGTGCCAGCCAGCACCACATCCTCTGGCAGCTCATTCCATACACACACTACTCTCTGCGTGAAAACGTTGTCCCTTAGTTCCCTTTTTTATCTTTCCCCTCTCACCTTAAACCAATGCCCTTTAGGTTTGGACTCCAATACCCTGGGAAAAAAGACCATGGCTATCACCCTCTCAATGCCCCTCATTATCTTATAAACCTTTATAAGATCAATCCCTTAACCTCTGACACTCCAGGAAAAATACCTAGCCTATTCAGCCTCTCCCTATATTTCAAACCCTGCAGTCCCATTAATGTACTCGTAAACCTTTTCAAGTTTAACAACATCTTTGTCTAATGGAGACTTACCCAAATCAAGGGATTTTTGGAAAATTAAAGCCAGCACATCGACTATCCCACTATTCATTTTTTCAAGACCCTAGGAGGAAGTCCATCAGGCTTAGGGCACCTGACAGCCTGCAGCTCCAATCATTTACTCAGTATCACTTTTCAATACTTATAAATTTCCTGAATACCTCCCTTCCTTCCATTTCCACCTTGGGAAGGAATGTAAATTATGATATCTCCAAGTTTGTAGATGACACAAAGATGAATGTGAGGGTGGACTGTGAAGAGGATATAGAGATTCTTCAGTATGATTTGAACAAGTTGAGTGAGTGGGCAAATGCATGTTAGATGAAGCATAATGAGGTAAATGTGAGGTTATCCACATTAGTGGCAAAATAAGGAAGGCGGATTAATATCTGAATATCACCGAAAATAAGCAGGCAAGAGTAGCAGATAGTGAAGAAAGCAAAGGCATGATAGGCTTCATAGCAAGATGATTGGAGTACAGGAGCAGCGATGCCTTGCTGTAATTGTACAGGGCCTTGGTGAGACCACGGCTAGAGTATTGTGTTTAGTTTTGCTCTCCATCTCTGAGGAAGGATGTTCTGGCTGTGGGTGGAGTGCAATAAAAATTTACCCACCTGATTCCTGGGATGCCTGAATTGACCTATCAAGAGAACCTGGATCAGTTAGGATTATGTTCACTGGAGTTTAGAGGAGGGAAGGATAGATCTCAGAAATCTGTAAATTTCTAAAAGAACTAGACAGGGTAAATGTGAAGGTAGGATGTTCACCATGATGGAGAGTCCAGAGCCAGAGGTCACAGTCTGTAAATATGGAATTGACCATTTAGGACTGAGTTGAGGGGAAATTTCTTCACCCAGAGAGTGGTGAGCCTGTGGAATTCTCTGCCACAGAATCGGGTTGAGGCCAGAACATTGAATATTTACAAAAAAGGGAGCTAGGTAAAGCTTTTGGGGCTAAAGGGGTAAAAGGATAGGAGGAGAAAGTGGGAATGGTTTGGACGATCAGCCATGATCATGTCAAATGGTGAAGTAGTCTCACAAGGTCAAATGGCCTATTCCTGATTCTATATTCTATGTTTCTATATTCTTTGGATATAGTATATAGAATCTCAGGTATGAAGATTGGTACAAAATACCTAATCAATTCACCTGCCATTTCCTTACCTTCCATTATTATCTATGGACTCATTTTTAAAATACCAACACTCTCACATTGTAAACTTTTTTTTAATATGGAAACTCTTACTATTCGTTTTTATATTTCTGACTAGCTTTCTCTCATACCCTAACTTTTCTGTCTTCATTGCTTCATAATTCTTTACTGATTTTGTTTGTCATTTATGATTTATGAGAATATAAAAAAACATGGTCAGTAAGTTTACGGACAGTGGCATTGTAGACCATGGAGAAGGTTTTCTAAGATTACACAGGGATCTTGATCAAATGGGTCAATGGGCTGAAAAATGGTCGATGGTGTTCAATCTGGATAAATGTGAGGTATTGCATTTTGGTAAATAAACAAGGGCAGAGCTTATACAATTAAGGGTGGGGCCTTGGGTAGTGTTGTAGAACAGAGGGGCAGGTACATAATTCTTTGAAGTTTACGTCACATATAGACAGTGTGGTTAAAAAGGTGTTTGGCACACTTGCCTTCATTGCCCAAACCTTTGAGAATAGCAGTTTGGAAGTCATGTTGAGGTTGTACAGGACATTGGTAAATCCTCTTCTGGAATACTGTGTCCAGTTGTGGTCGCCCAGTTATAGGAAGGATACTAAGCTGGAGAGGGTTCAGGAGAGATTTACTGGGATGTTGCTGGGTATGAGTTATAAGGAAAGGCTGGATAGGCTGGGACTTCTTTCATTAGGAGACTGAGAGGTGATCTGATAGAAGTTTGTAAATGAAAGGTATAGATAGATAGATAGATAGATTTAATGGTAGTTGTCTTTCCCCTAGGATGGGGAATTTCAAGACTAGGGGGCACATTTTTAAGATTAGAATGGTGCTGGAAAAGCACAGCAGGTCAGGCAGCATCTGAGGAGCAGGAAAATCAACATTTCGGGCAAAAGCCCTTCATCAGAA
>NC_057727.1:67884056-67957121 GCF_004010195.1 Chiloscyllium plagiosum | reverse complement strand
GCAGCATCCGAGGAGCAGGAAAATTGACGTTTCTGGCAAAAGCCCTTCATCAGGAATGAGGCTGGGTGCTTCCGGGGTGGAGAGATAAATGGGAGGGGGGTGGGGCTGGAGGGAAAGTAACTGAGAGTGCAATAGGTAGATGGAGGTGGGGGTGAGGGTGATAGGTCAGAGAAGAGGGTGGGAAGGAAGATTAATAGGTGGGACAGGTCATGAGGATGGTGCTGAGCTGGAAGGTTGGAACTGGGGTAAGGTGGGTGGGAGAAGAAATGAGGAAACTGGTGAAGTCCACATTGACGCTCTGGGGTTGAAGTTTCCGAGGCGGAAGATGAGGCGTTCTTCCTCAGGCGTCGGGTTGTGAGGGAGCGGCGGTGGAGGAGGCCCAGGATCTGCATGTCCTCGGCAGAGTGGGAGGAGGAGTTGAAATATTCAGCCACGGGCGATGGGATTGATTGGTGCCAGAGATGTTCTCTGAAGCGCTCTGCGAGTAGGCGTCCAGTCTCCCAAATGTAAAAGAGACCACATCGGGAGCAATGGACACAATAAATGACGTGTGGAAGTGCAGGTGAAACTTTGATGGATGTGGAAAGCTCCTTTGGGGCCTTGGATGGAGATGGGGGCGGGGGGGGGGAGCTGTGGGCACAGGTTTTGGAATTCCAGTGGTGGCAGAGGAAGGTGTCAGGAGGGGAGGGTGGGCTGTTAGGGGGCGTGAATCTGACCAGGTAGTCGTGGAGGGAACAGCCTTTATGGAAAGCGGATAGGGGTCGGGAGAGAAATATACCTCTGGTATTGGGGTCTGTTTGTAGATGGCGGTTCTACAAACCCATCGACTCCCACTGTTATCTGGATTACACCTCCTCTCACCCTACCCCCTGCAAAAATGCTATCCCTTAGTCCCAATTCCTCAACCGTATCTACTCCCAGGAGGACCAGTTCCACCACAGAACACATCAGATGGCCTCCTTCTTTAAAGACTGCAATTTCCCCTCCCATGTAGTTGAGGATACCCTCCATTGCATCTCATTGCACCTCCACCCTCGAACCCCACCCCTCCAACCGCAACAAGGACAGAACCCCTCCGGTCCACACCTTCCACCCCACCAACATCTCATCATCCTCTGCCATTTCTGCCACCTACAAATGGACCACATCACCAGGGATATATATTTCCCTCCCCACCCCTATTCGCTTTCCATAAAGACCATTCCCTCAACGACTACCTGGTCAGGTCCACACCCCCTAACAACCCACCGTCCCCTCCTGGCACTTTCCCTGCCACCGCAGGAATTGCAAAACCTGCGCCCACACCTCCTCCCTCACCTCTGTCCATGGCCCCAAGGGAGCCTTCCACATCCATCAGAGTTTTACCTGCCCTTCCACACGTGTCATATATTGTATCCATTGCTCCTGATGGGGTCTCCTCTACACTGGGGGGACAGGCAGCCTACTTGCACAGCACTTCAGAGAACATCGCCGGGACACCCGCACCAATCAACCCCACTGCTTTGTGGTTGAACATTTCAACTTCCCCTCCCACTCTGCCAAGGATATGCAGGTCCTGGGCCTCCTCCACCACCACTCCCTTATCACCCGATACCTGGAGGAAGAATACCTCATCTTCTGCCTTGGGACCCTCCAACCCCAAGGCATCAATGTGGACTTCACCAATTTCCTCATTTTTCCCTCCCCCCACCTTACCCCAGTTCCCACCTTGCAGTTCAGCACTATCCTCATAACCTGTCCCACCTGTCAATCTTCCTTCCCACTTATCAGCTCCGCGCTCCTCTCTGACCTATCACTATTACCCCCACCTCCATCCACCTATTGTATTCTAAACTACCTTCTCCCCAGCCCCACCCACCTTCCACTTATCTCTCCACCCCTGAGGCCTCCAGCCCCATTCTTGATGAATGGCTTTTGCCCGAAACGTCGATTTTCCTGCTCCTCAGATGCTGTCTGACCTGTGCTTTTCCAGCAGCAGTCTAATCTTGACTCTAATCTCCAGCAATGCAGTAATCACTTTTGCCTGGCATATTTTTAAGGTGAGAGAAGAGAGATTTTTGGAAAAAAAACCATGTGGGGCAGATTTTTTACAAAGAGGGTCAATCGAATGTAGAATAAACCTTCTGAGAATGTGGTGGATGTGGGTACAATTACAACATTTAAAATATATTTGGGTATATACATGAATAGGAAACGTTTGGAGGGATATGGACCAGGAGCAGGTAGTTGGGACTAGTTTGGTTTGGGATTATGGACTGGTTGGAATAAAGGGTCGTGCTTCCATGCTGTATGACCCTAACTCTGTCTAATTTTCTGACTTTCCACCTGTCATTACACACCTATTTGCCTTTTCTTTACGTTTAATAGTATCCTTAACCTTTCTAATTAACCACAAATGGTAGATGTGTTCCTTGAGATGTTCCTTACTCATTGATTGTACACTAACCTGTGTATTCTGAAATAACCCCTTTAAATGTCCACCAGTGTATCTCTATTGAACTTTCAGCTAATTTGCCAATTCACTTCAGGCAGATTTGCTTCTATATCCTCATAATTGCCCTTATTTCAACTTTTAGAAAAGTCTCAGACCCATCTCGCTCTCCCCAGAGTTAATATAAAATTCAATCATATTATGATTGTTGCTACCTAAGGCCACCTTCACTATGAGATTGTTCATTAGATGTGGTATTTTGTAATCATAGGATTAATATAAAAACAGAAAACGCTGGAGAAACTCAGCAGGTCTGGCAGCATTGTGGAGAGGGAAACAGTTAATATTTTGAGTCTGATATTATTCTTCAAAGGTTCTAGTTCTCAAAGGGTCAAATTTGCCCTTCATGTCTTTTTTAAATCTCTCACCTTAAAAATGTTCCCCCTCATCTTGAAGTTCCCCCATCCTAGGGAAAAGACAACTACCACTAACTCTATCTATACCCCTCATTATTTTATAAACTTCCATTAGATCGCCTCTCAACCTCCTTTGAAAGAAGTTCCAGCCTATCCAGCGTTTCTTTATAACTCAAACCGTCCATACCCAGGAACATCCTGGTAAATCTCTTCTGAACCCTCTCCAGCTCCTATTTTCAATGTTTCTCTATTGTTTGTATTCTCCATCATGAAGATTGATGCAAAATACCTAATCAATTCATCTGCCACATCCTTACTTTCCATCCTAAGGATAATAATTAATCTGGTTCCTCCAGCCTTTTCTGGTCTTTTTTCAGATTTCTAACATTCAAGGTAATTTGCTTCCATTACCAGGTCTACTTTGGCCTGCACTCTGGTGTTCTGATTCTAGAACATGCACATCTAAGAAATTATCCTGAAAACATCTATGAACTCTTAATATTCCTCATACCTGCCTATCTGACCTTTCCAGTCAATATGTAGATTAAAAATTATGGTCATCACCTTGCCTTTCTGATAAATTGTTTACTCCTTTATGCTCCAGCCAACTGTGTTGTTAACTGCTTGTGGTCTGCACAGCACTCCTGCAAGTGACATCAGGCCTTTGTGCTTAAATTGCTTTCACAATGTGGTTTGCTAAATTTAGGTTGTCCCCGACTATTGTGTGACTGCCATCTTTAACTGACAGAACAACCCCTCCTCATTTTTTTCCAGCTTCCTGTCATTCCTAAAGGTTATGTACTTATAAATATTCAGCTCCCCAAGTCGTGTGATCCTTTAAGGTTAGAGTGGTGCTGGAAAAACACAGCGGGTCAGGCAGCATCCGAGGAGCAGCAAAATCGACGTTTCGGGCAAAAGCCCTTCATCAGGGTTTTTGCCCGAAACATCGATTTTCCTATTCCTCGGATGCTGCCTGACCTGCTGTGCTTTTCCAGCATCACTCTAATCTTGACTGTAATCTCCAGCATCTGTAGTGCTCACTTTCGCCCATGTAATCCTTTAAGCCATGACTCTGTAATGGTGAGTAATGCAAGTGGACGATTGAACTTTTGAAAATGCCTTGAGCTAACCCTTACATTCAAGTGCGTGTACAGTGTTACATAGGCTTCAGGCCTCAGTGCAGTTGTGCTTTAACGACATCCCAATCATAATTTGACTCCACAGTTATTAAAAAAATGAACTAAATAGCAATAAACTGTGTGTATGTATATACTGGGTTTAAACAAAACCAAACTTTTGTTTGGTTTTGTTTAAACCCAGTATCCACACATAAAGGCATTGCAGTCCTTCAACAAAGAAGTCGAGACATAGTAGCTCCTGCCCATATTTGTTGAGGATAGAATGCAGGACAACAGATCAATATTTGCATCCAGGCTGTACTATGACAATACAACTTCACTGAAAGAGGGAGGTTTTGATACATGCTTACTGTTTCCTTTCAAAGGGCATGGCTAAGCCTAACCTTTAGCTACACTGCACTGAAAGAAACTAAGTTATACCTTTTCCTCAATCAGGAAAAATAACATCTTCGAAAAAATTGCTGATCAACAAAGTGGACTTCCTTTGGACCTTTATAACAAAATGGCAGGCCAGAACATCTTCACTGATCAACAATACATGGTAAGAAAAGGCATTTTCTCTGCAAGCTCAGCATTATGAAAGGTTGGACCTGCAGTTGCTGAGTGAGTTTATCAAATCAGCTGCAGAGAGATCAAAGGGCTGGTTTGTGTGGGAGATGAGTAAAGGACACTCCTAGAGTACAAACTGAACATATATACACAAGAGCAGGAGAAGGCTACTTGGCTCCTTGAGACTGTTCTGCTATTTAATAAGGTCATGGCTGATCTGATAATAACTTCACATTCCCCTGACCTTTCACCTCTGTGCTTACCAAGAATCTATCCTTCTCCACCTTAAAAATATTCAAAGATAGTAATTCCACCACTTTCTTTCCTTTTTCTGAGGCTGTGTTAAACCTGACCGAGGGGAACTTGATGCTGGTATGGGTTCACTGTCCTGAATGACTACAATCTTCGCAAAGGAGCTTCGATGTTGAGGGCAGGCTATGCGCTCAGTCACTGTGCTTGAGGGTTAGAGACACCCCTCAGATTGGACCAATGGTTATGTTAATACTGATGGATTCAGTGATGGAAAATACATTCAACATTGAGGTGGAATAGATAGATAGATTCGCTCTTGTTGCAAATGATCATCGCCTGGCATTCATGTGGCAAGAATGCTACTTGCCACTTTTGAGCCCAAGTCTGGTTATTTTCCAAATCTTGTTTTACATTTGAACTCCTCCTCACTGTCTGAGGAGTTGTGAATAGTGCTGAACATTGTGCATTCATCAACAAACATCCCCACTTCTGATGTTATGATTAAATTAGATCAGATTCCCTACAGTATGGAAACAGGCCCTTTAGCCCAACAAGTCCACATCGACCATCCACAGAGAAACCCACCCAGACCCATTCCCTTACCCTATAATTACCCCTGACTAATGCATCTAACACTATGGGCAATTTAGCACCCAATTCATCTGACCTGCACATCTTTTGGATTGTGGGAGGAAACCGAAGCACCCAGAGGAAATCCACGCAGACACGAGGAGAATTGCCCAAGGCTGAAATTGAACCCGGGTCCCTGGTGCTGTAAGGCAGTAGTGCTAACCACTTCAGCCACTGTGCCGCCCATTGGCGGATGGAGGGAAGGTCATTGATGAAGCAGTTGAAGCTGGTTGGGCCTAGGACATACTCTGAGAAACTCCTACAGAGATATCCTGGAGCTGAGATGACTAACCTCCAACAACCACTATAATCTTTCTTGGTGTCTGGTATGACTCCAACCAGTGGAGAGTTATCCCCCTTTTTCCCAAGAAATGGTTGGAGACATTGAATACTGTAAAGGCTAAGGGCCCTGACAACATTCCAACAATAGTACTGAAGGCTTGTGTCCAGAACTTCACAGTCCCCTAGCCAAGCTCTTCCTATAGTTACAACACAGGCATCTCCTTGACAATGAGGAAAATTTCCCAGGTAGGTTTTGTACATTTAAAAACAAAGGATAAATCCAACCTAGCCAATTACTGCCCCATCAGCGTACTCTCGATCATCCATAAAGTGTTGTAAGGTATCATCAACAGTACTATCAAGCAGTAAATGCTCAGTAATAACCTGCTCAGTGACCCCCCCTCCCAGTTTGGGTTCTGCCAGGGTCACACAGCTCCTGACCTCATTACAGCCTTGGTTCAAACATGGACAAAAGAGCTGAATCCTCAAGGTCAGGTGAGAGTGGCAGCTCTTGACATCAATGCTGCAATCGATCGTTTTGCATCCAGATCAAACATTTCTTAATATCACATGGAGTGAATCTAATTTGCTGAAGACTGCTGATGCTGGGGGACCACTGGAGGAGACCAAGATGGATCATTCACTTGGCATATCCGGCTGAAGATTGCTGCAAATGTTTTAGCCTTATCTTTTGCGCTAATGTGCTGGGCTCCCCCATCATTTGAGAATGGGGATATTTGTGGAGCCTCCTTCTCCTGTGAGTCGTTTAGTTGTCCACCACCATTTGACATTGGTTGTGGAATTTCTTCGCTCTATCACTTGCTGCTTATGCTCTTTTTGACATATAAGTAGTCCTGTTTGTAGCTTTGGGGATTGGAAGATACATGTTCCTGCTTAAATTATTAATATTTCAGGGACAATGAATATTTTTCTTGCTTTATTTGGGAAAAGAGGATTTCACCCCTTATCCCATGTCTCTATACAGTCTGGTCTCTGCTTATTTCATGGGATGTGGGAAGATGTCATATGTATTTTGTTTATTGATTTTTGAAGGTTTTTAAAGGTTAAAGGGACTTTCAGAGATTTGTGGTGATTGCCATTCATCATTTGCTCAAGAAATATCATTATTATTAGTAATTTTTTTTAACTATTCAATCTTTGGATGTAGATGTCACTTATTAGTTCAGTATTTTAGCCCAAAGGGCAATAATGAATCAACCACGTGGCTGTGAATCTGGAGTCACAATTAAACCAGGCCAGGTAAAAAAATGACAGATTTCTTGCCTGAAAGGACGTTAGTGAATCTCATAAGTTTCTGTGATAATTGACATTGCCTAAGTGGTCGCCATTATGCTAGCTCTTCATTCCAGAGCTCCATTTAATTCAAATTCCACCACCTGCCATTGTGTTTCTTTAAGAAAGTAAGAATTACGGGGCAGGAGTAGGCAATTCAGTCCTCGAGCCAGACCCACCATTTAATATGATCATGGCTGATCCCATCTCAGCCTCAAATCCACTTTCCTGCCTGCTCTCCATAACCCTTCAACCCAATGCTGAAGATGTGGGAAGATGTCATATGTATTTTGTTTATTGATTTTTTTGAAGTGTTTTAAACTTTTCCTCAGTACATTACTGTATCCTTTCTGATTGGGATTTGTCACTTAAGGTTTTTATTTCAATCCTGGCTGAACTGTACAGAAACATAAGCACTTCATCCAAGTTAACACTGTATTAATCTGCTGAGAGTGTGGAGTCCCATCTTTCAGTTGAGACATTAACCCGTAACTCTATACCTTATGAAGGGCTTACGCCCGAATCGTCAATTCTCCTGCTCCTTGGATGCTGCCTGATCTGCTGTGCTTTTCCAGCGCCACATTTTCTGACTCTATCTGTCCTGTCAAGTGATTGTGAAAGATTCAGTGCCACTGTTCACTAAAGAGAAGGGTATCTCATCTAGTGTCCGAGCATTTAGCTCTCAATCAGTGTTGCTCAAACAGATTATCTGGTCTTTTTTTCTCATTGCTGTTTGCGGGAATTGTGTGTGTGGCTGCTGCATTTCCTTCACTATATATCAAAGTGATGACTTCTTTGATTGGGAGGATCTTTGCGATGTCCTGAGGAAATGATAAGTGTTAGATAAGGACAAGTTATTTCTTGCTTTTGGTCTTTCCCCTTCTTTGACCAAATACTGGAGAAGAACAAAAATATAAAGTAAACATTTGCTGGGCTCTTGACATCTCACAACTCTCTTGTCTCATTCGGTGTGATAATGATAACGTCTGTAAATTTAACAGATCCCAAATAAATTCGATTGAATGATACAGGTGGTGATTTGTGCATTTGGATTTTGAACCGTGGGTTTGACATTCTGAATTTATAATAGTCTTTGTGTTCCTACCCTTCCTGTTTTGTCCCCTTAGGTCTATCCTATAGTGGGATTTCCAGAGAATCAGATTAATCATGCCTCCCAGCTAGCCATCCAAAAACATCAGAACGAGCTGATGAGAACCTCCCACATAATCCAACAGGTGAGTTTATGAAACTACGGCCAGAACCTGCAGTAATTCATTATGAATCTCTGTTTCCAAATGGGAGCATGATTTGATTCAGATGTTTTGCGTGTGACCTTTTTCGATCTGTTGTTGCATTTGTTTCACGTGTAACAGCTGAAATCACTGCATTTCACCACTTGGGACAAAAGTCCTTTGGTCAGCCTTTTCAACTTTGTGTCAGGTTCCTAACAACTGGCTCCAAGTCCATGTCAATGAGCTGACAGTATTGTTAAAGGGAAAGGCCCTGATTGACCCAGAATTAGATTTGGCACTCAGTCAATTATGCTAGGCACAGGGAGAAGGTGGGAAATAGTCTTGGAGGGCAGTTTTAAAGGCAAACAGCTTGCCTTTACCTGGATAGTACGTTTTTAGTACATTTCACACCTACCTTCTCCATGTAAGAGCTCCAGTACTCTCATTGCTAACAGAAAGTATCCATTTAATTCCAACCATTGACTAATGGTGGCACTTACCAAAGAAATTTTGATCAGTTGGGTCAATGGCCTGAAGAGTGACAGATGGAGTGTAATTTGGATAAATGCGAGATATTGCACTTTGGTAAAACAAACAAGGGCAGGATTTGTACAGTTAGTGGTATGGCACTGGAAAATGTTGTCGAATAGAGAGACCTAGGAGTTCAAGTACATCATTCTTTGAAATTTGCTTCGCAGGATGGTTAAGAAGATGTTTAGCATGCTTGCCTTCATTGGTCAGACCATTCAGGAGAGGATTTGATGACATATTGAGGTTGTATAGGATGTTGGTGTGGCCTCCTCTGATCTCTTATAGGAAGGATATTATTAAACTGGAGAGGGTTCAGAAAGATTTATCAAAATGTTGTCAGGAATGGAGGGTTTGAGTTATAAGCAGAAGGTGGATAGGCTGGGACTTTCTTCACTGGAATGGAAGTTGAGGGGTGAACTTAGAAGTTTATAAAATAATGAGGGGACAGAGATAAGTGAATAGCAAAGATCTTTTCCGTAAGGTGAGGGAGTTCAAAACTAGGGTATATATTTTTAAGGTGAGAGGAGAAAGATTTACAAACAGCATGAAGGATAACTTTTTTTTACATGGAATGTGGTTCTACATGGAGAAGGTAGGCGTGAAATGTACCAAAAACAGGAGGCTTCCTTGACTCATCCTTCCTGCTCTCCTTGTGGAATGATCTTCCAGAGGATGTGGTGGATGTGGGTACAGTTACAACATTTAAAAGGCATTTGGATAGGTACATAATAGGAAAGGTTTGAAAAGATGCAGGTCAAACATAGGCAGGTGGGACTAGTTTAGTTTGGGAACATGGTCGGTATGGACTGTATCGAAAGGGCCAGCTTCCATGCTATATGACACTACGATCTCTGTTTCACATTCCCCAGCTCCTCCACCTCAAGTCAGGAAAATGTACAGGCTGCTGTCAGCTCTCATGCTGCTTCCCATATTGCCCTCAGTGTTGCCACTTCATGATGTAAAAGTGTTAGGCTTAAAAAAAACACTGACTTCTAAAATGGAATGGATGCACAGTGGTTCAATATATCCACAGCCTTCTCACCCCTCCTCCCCGCCCCACAGCCTACACTCACCTCTTTGTTTCCCATTTGCAACACCACAGGAAGATGACTGATAAATAATTTCACCCACTTAAAAATGTAGAAGCAGGAGTAAGCTTTTCAGCTCTTTGTTTCCTGCCTGCCAACCAGTTCTCTATTCATCTTACTGCACCACCCCCTATCCTATGCTCTTTAATTTTAAATGCTGTTTGCATACATTAATTTGTAGCTTTCCTTCCCATTCCTCTTTAGCCAGCCCAAGGATCTGTCCTTAGCCCCCTCTTGTTTCTCATCTACAGACTGAAAACACAGCATTAACTTCCACATGTATGTCAATGATACCCAGCCCTACCTCATCATTACCTTTCTGTACCCCTCCCACATCTCCAACCTGTCAGGCTATATGTTCAGCATCCATCCAGCAACAAAAATTTCCTACAGCCAAATATTGGGAAGACCATTGCCGTCAGTCCTGATCTCAAACATTGTTCCCGAAACATTGACTTCATCCCAGTCCTGAGTAACTTGCTGAGCTGAACCAGATTGTTGGATGCCTTGGGGCTATGCTTAATTCCAGGATCAGCAGTGAATCACGTATCTACACCATTGCTCAATCCCATCTACATCCACCTCTGTAAATTTGGCCTGCATCCAACCTTGAAACTCTCATCTCTCCTTTGATATCTCTAGACTTGATTATTGAGTCTTGGCTCAACTCGCACCCTATTCTACCCTCCACAAACTGCTCTGCAGAATTCTACCAGCTATTGCCATGGTGCACCAGCTCACCACCCCTGTGCTCATTAACCTACATGAAAAATTAAGGAATGCCTTGTCCTTTAAATTCTCAGCATTATTTTCAAATCCCTTTATAACTTCATTCCTTCCTGTCTCTGTAGTCTCATCCATTCTTACCCTGCCCTTGAGGTATCTGCACTCATTGAATCCTGGCCTCATCATCACCCCTGATTTTTGAAGACTCTGCTATTGGTTGCTACATTTCCAGCTGCCCAATCACTAAGCTCTGGAAAGCCTTTCCTAAACCTCCCCATCTTGTACAAAAATCCTCCTGAGATATGAACTGTTAACCCAGGTTTTGATCTCCTTTATATCTATCAAATTTTGTGTGATCATGTCCTGGTAAAATTCTTCAGACTTTTTACTCTGTTAAAGGCACGGCATAAGTGCAAGTTATTGATTTGCAACTATAATGGTTCACTGTGTGAGTATTGAAATCATTATGTGCTCAATTGTATCTGAAGTAATGCACACTGTAAATTTAGCTTCTGATCAAGTCTGCTATAAGCAGGCTCGATCAGAAGCTAAATTTACATTGTGCAGACTCCAGTTAGGAAACTCTGAAAAATGCCACTAAATTATTAAATTCTGTCTTCTTGGCAGCGTCAGACGATTGAGTTCATTCCAATTACTCAAGTGTTCTACGAATGGAAAGGAATAGAATACAACTATTTCACATGCGGTACGGAAAATAAAGTGTATGCCCCAGACTATCCTGCAAAGTGCTGCTGCTGCAGCATTCTGTAACCATACCAAGTCAAAACTGCTGCTCCTACCTACAGAATGTCCACACAACAGCCAAGATGCAGCAGCTCACTACCAGCTGCTTAAAACCCAGCTCTTATTCAGCAAGTTGTTGGTGAGTTAATTCTGCCAAACCTATGCCAGTTTCTCCAATCAGTAGTTGATCATCACTCTAATAACTAAGACAATGGACCAGTCTCCGAGTCTCTCCATGGTTTACTGGTGGATTACCCCATCCAATGAGTCCTTGATTGGGCTGGCTCCTGTTCAGACGGTGATGTCTACCGTAATAGGAATGGGTACTACAGTTACAGTTAAGGAGTGTGACAGAATTACTAAAGTTCCAGCAGTGACCCAGTGACCTTTGGGAGTGCAGATGTATTGTGGAATGTTTGGTCAGGCTTGGCTGTATTGGCCCCACTCAGGTAAAAGGACTGGCAGCATCTATGCTCATTGTTTCTGAATGGGGATATCTCTCCAGTAACTACTCGCTCCCATTATAGAATCGGGTTCATTTTATAAAACTTAAGCTTCCAATCTGCGATCTCTGTTCTGCTTAAACACTAACTCTGTCTGTTGAGACTTTGCAATGGAAACCTTGCGTTAGTTGTATGTCAGTTGCATGCAAGTAGAAATTAGTAATTGGGGTTTCACTCGAGCATATAAAATACCACTGGTGAGTTAGGAGGTGTATGTTTGCAATGTTTCATTCTGTAAATAAAAGCAAGACCGTGTAGATTGGCTGAAATATCCTTCTCATGTTCTCCTTTCTGGTGTAGACCACCTTGCATTATAAGATAACCTTTTGTAAGTCACTGTGGAAAGATAATTAGTCCTCAGGAGGTCTGAACCCAGAATAAAGGTTGTGTGGCACATAATATCACTGTGGGCCTGTGCTGTGATGAAAGCAACAAGATGAGATTGAGCAACTGCATTGCTGACTGGTATCTCATAAACATAGAGGCTCTGCATTTGTGCAGATATCCTGAGGGAAAGGAGATATTCCAGAGAACATCACAAATAAGCCTAAAGGTAATTCTCTGCCAAAGAGAGCAAATGGGCTGTTATTTCTGTGGTGAGGACAGACAGGCACTGCGAGCAACTGCAACACAAAAGGGACATTTGTGTTTATGAAGGGAACAGGATAACTACAGAGTATACTTTTGTGCATTTTTTTTCTAGTTATTGAAACTATAATTTGCGTAGTCCACATGTGACATGTTTTTGGCTTTACAAGAATTAAATTCACAAGATCTTCTAAAGAAACAAGACTGAGGACAAAAGACCGACACACAAAACTCAGTGTAGAGAGGGAGAGAGAGAGAGACGGAAAGAGAGAGACACAGACTGAGAGAAAAAGGGACATGCACATACAGACCAATAGAGAAACGCACATTGGCCGAGAGAGAGAGAGAGAGAGACATGCACAGACCCGATAAAGAGAAAGACAGTGACACACTTAGACCCAGTATTGGGGGGATGGCGGGAGGGGAAAGGAGGACAGGAACATAAGGACCAAGACACACACACCAAGAAGCAGAAATTGAGACAAAACATGCAGACTGAGAAAGAGGGAGAAACACACACAGACTGAGAGAAAGACAAACAAAATTAGATGCACAGACCAAAGGAACAATACTGGGGCAAAGTTTGACCGAGATACAAACACATATGCAGACTGAGAGACAAAGATGGAGACACACGCACAGATCAAGAGGGAAAGGTGGAGAGAAGCATTGACCAAGAGAGAGAGAGACAATGACAAACATACAGACCACGAGGGTTCGGCAGAGAGACACATACAAAGTGAGAGAGGAATATGAAGCCACATGCATTCTGAGAGAGAGTGAGACACATGCAGACTGTGAAAGTAAACCAAAAACAGCCAGTCATCTCCCGACCTGATGTCTTTATCTTGGCCTCCCATAGTGTCCCAATGAAGCTCGTTGTGAATTTGAGGAACAGCACTTCATCTTCTTGTTAGACAGTTCACCGCCTCTGTATTCATCACCGATTTTCAAATATCGCCAATCATAACCACACCCCTACTTTGGTTTTGTGTAATTTTAGCTTGATTTTTGGATGGCAGCTAATCCTGCTTCCAGTTGGGCATCTTTTGTTTCTTTACTTGACCTATTGTTAATCCTTTTGCCTTGCATCATCAACCTTTTATCATTTCATCGCTCCCATCTTCTACCATGTCACCAAGGCATTTATTCCATCCTAATCTCTGCCCTGGTCATGACTCTACACTTGTTTAAATCTGTTATAGCTCTAACTGCTCCAGTTTTGATGAGAAGTCATTGACCTGAATCATTCAGTCTGGACTGAACCATGCTCTATTTCAGCAAAGTGCCATTTTTGTCAAGTTTCATGGAGTGTTTCTCTCCATGAGGCCTGGTAAAGTTTCTTGTACTATGGTCCCAAACTTGTCTTATTAACTACTTATCAGCCTCGATGACACTCCTTCTCACCTGATGCTAGCCCGATTTTCTCACTGAGCATATCCCAGAGGTCCTCGCTGCTACAAGGGTAATCCAGGATCCTGGCACTGTCATCATATTTTTAAAAAAAACTATTGTGCTGTCAGTCCAGGGCTGCCCTGCGCAGTTTGTGACATTTGCACCAGGTGTGACGGGGAAGGGGGAATTGGCACCACGCCACGAAAACCGTGAACTGCAGCTTCTGGTGGACAAGGTGGCACAAAGGAGGAATGTCCTCCAGGACACTCGGAGATCACCATGGCAACAGATCATGGCAGTCTGGTCCAGGGTTGCCACCAGATTGGTGTGGTCTCAGCCATCTGGAGGACTGCCGGACAGTGTACAAAGAAGGCCTCTCCGAAAAGCTTTGCTCCTACCTCCTCTCTCAGTCCGAAGGATGTATATGTTAAGTGGATTGGCCATGCTAAATTGTCCATAGTGTCCAGGGATGTGCAGGCCGAATGGATTAGCTATGAGCCATTGGAAATGCAGGGCTATAGAATAAAGGGATGGGTCTGGGTGGGTTGCTCTTCAGAGGGGCAGTGTGGATTGAATGGCCTGCTTCCACACTATAAGGATTCTGTGATTTATGATATCCAGAGGCTGCCTTGATTTACTGTTTCAGGACCCCCTGACTAAATGGTATTCCCCTTGACTGATAACTATTCCCCCTTGATTTTGAGATATGGTTGTTAACATAAAGCATGTACCATTTGTCCTCTCATGTTGGAGTGTGAGACAGTGTTGTGCAGTGTGTCCATCCCCTTGACTCTGTCTTGACTTGCTTATAGCACAGAGGTGCTGTGCACTTGTTAGCACTCAGACTGAGGAGGAAATGTGCTAGAAAGTGAGGCTGGGGGCGACTGTGAGCATCCAATTAGGTGCTAAATAAAGGAGCTCTAAGAAAGCAAGTGAGAGCAGCCTTGAGAGGTAGCCTGGTCCACTCTATCAGCTGGATGCCTGTCCTTTCAGCAACCTCAAAGTGAGAATCTCATCGTGCTGTTCCGAAACTCAGTTGGGAAATGTGACTTGTTGCTTTCGACGCCGAGAAAACCACACTCAGTTCTGATGAAGGGTCACTGGACCTGAAACATTAGCCCTGCTCTCTCTCCACTAATGCTGCTAGATCTGCTAAGTTTCTACAGCAATTTCTGTCTCAGATTTCCAACATCTGTTTCCTAGTTTTTGTTTTTTTGTTAAAAATTTGTTGTTTTCAATTCTAAGAAGAATTCAAGCTCTGACGTACTGGACTGGATGTTGGTGGCATTGTGACAGAATGAATTCAGAAGTATGTTAACTAACACTTGCTTTTCCAAATAATTTTTTTGATCCTACTATCTCAAGAAGCCTAATGATAACACCCAATCTGTCTTTTGATCTTGTTTCTGAGAATTGAGCTGTAGACTTCCACTATTTCCATGGTCCATATATATGGGTAAAGTACTGCAGTGGTTTTCCATTGTTATCTACAGTTAGAGTTTTGATTTACTTCCTAATGCATATTGGTGTCCTCAGCTCACTTGCTTTGTTCATGTACACTTCAATGCAATCTGTTTTGACATTAAGCTCCGAATTCTTATATTGTCTACTTTCCTTTGATTCTTCTCTTTACCAACTGCACTGGAAGGACTCACAGCCGATAACAAGCCTGTTTAGTCCCGTTACAAACTCACCTTCTTCCACAACCTAACAAGTCCCAGAATGAGGTTCAAACTTGGAGCTTCTTGCTCAGAGTTAGGGACACTACCACTGTGCCACAACACTTAATAACAGTGCTGCAAACTGTATAAATTTCAAGTTTTTGAAGAAGTAATTACCCTATGTCACCCTTAACATATTGAAAGATTGAGGACAGACAGTGTGAATGGGGAAAAACAGCTTTACATATTCATAGCTGAACCGTACACTTTGGCGAGGTACTACTAGATATACATTGTACTTTAAATATAGATCGAAATATCTGTCCCATTTTAATTGTAATGAATCCTGATTTGTAATTGTCTAATTTTATCTATTGGAATATTTGTTGAAATGGATCATTTTCACTTGATTAAAACATTTTTGGACATTAATGCTGTCTCCGTTTGTTTCTTAACACCTGAAGCTTTTAATTATAATTCTGTGTTCTGAATGCAAGAACAGCTTCTTTCCCAATGTTATCGGACTTACGACCTCTCATGTATTAGAGTTGATCTTTCTCTGCACCTTCTCTTCAGCTGTAACACTATATTCTGCATTCTGTGCTATTCCCCTCATATACTTGTCTAAGGTATGATTGGTCTGGTTAGCATGCAGAACAATACTTTTCACTGTATCTTGGTACATGTGACAGTAATAAATCAAATCAAATCATTCATTATTTGTCAAAACCAGCTTGCCAGACCACTATAGGATTATTCATTGTAGAGTCACCTGTCAGACAGTCATACCTAAGGCTCCACACTCCTGAGGGTGGGAGGGGGAAAGTGAACAGTCAGAGGTTAATATCATTTACTCCAGCTGAAGGGTGGGATACTGTGAGCAGATAAAGTAAGTGAGGAAAGAAATTTGAAACCATGGCAACAAAAATGTTAGCTCCTGAATTCATCTCAATGCCACACACTTGTGAATACTGTAATTAGGTGGCCATTGGTGGAAATGGTTAAGAGATATACAATCAAGCATGCTGGGAATTTTGGTCAAGGTTGTTTAAACTCTGACCTTGGTTAAAACTGCCGCCAGGAAATGTCGTGACCCACAGTTCCTTGTTGTGATCAAATAAGGCAGGCCTGGCACTATATTGCCTTACATGGAGCATGGAATATGGCTGTTTACGACCTGGTACCAACAAATGCAGAGTTCTTTGCCAATAAACTCCATTGGCTTGGATCGGACGTTGTAATCAGGGTTTGGTCAATTCATTGGCTGGCTGCCAGAGAAGGTTCTGGAAACCAGGGAATTTTGGGATAAAAGTTAACAGAACAAAGGACCTCTTGAGAGTGTGCCTTTTTTTTAAAATCATTTTTTCAATACAAATATTTATTAAGTCTTTTACAAAATTGCAAAACCAGTACAAAGTAGTGTAGCAACTTTATAACATAATAACAATAACAGGAAACAAACTACTACTCTACTCCACAAACCACAAATAGATCTCCCAAACAGGAGATTCCTCGGGATTCCCAGAACGTAAAGCCAGAGTCCATCGACCCCGGCTGGAATCCCAACATTTCCACTATGGGAGTGAAAGGGGAAGTTTTTTTGTAAATTGCCCTCGCCCTGCCACATTATTCTCCATGCTTTAACTGTGTTTAGGACAATTTCTGCAGAGGTCCATAACAGTTCTCATCTTGAAAATAAACAACAAATTCATGAGGGAGCATTTTGTCTGGTAGGCCTCAATACCCAACCAGATGAATCACAGGTCTTGACAGGCCCATTCAGCCGAATAGGAGAGTGAAGAACTCAATTGGTATTTCATAAAGTCTGGAAAATCCAGACGCCCCCACCCTCTCCTGCGGAAGCTGCAATTTTTCCAGCTTAATAAGAGGCTGCATATGATGAGAGATAAAAGATCCAAGCCAACTCTAAAACCTCTGTAGTGTTTGCCTTGGTAGCATCAAGGGGAGCTTTCTCATGGGATATAGTAAGTGAAGAAGAACATTCATTTTAACCAGAGCTATCCTGCCCAATCAAGATATTGGAAGATCTTCCCAGCGCTGAAAGTCCTGCTTTATCTTCTCTAGCAACTGCACATAATTGGCTTTATATAGTTGATCGAAGACCGGCGTGATAAAAATACCTAAATACTGAAAGCTTCCCTGTGATCACCAGAAGGGGAAATGGGTTCCATTCCCAAAATTGGATATACTAATAAGGCACCCCAAAGGCATGGCCTTGGATTTCATGAAATTAATTTTATACCCTGAAAACAAACCAAATAGATTAATCGCTTGTATAAGCGGGGCCCAGATGTCATTGGATCAGTTAAAAAGAGAAGGGCATCATCCACGTAGAGGGTAATTTTATGCCTGCCTGACCCTAGCTGTGGGGCAGTTATATTGGGATCCATCTGGATAGCCTCTGCCAGTGGCGTGGTCACCAATATAAACAGTAGTGGCGGGAGAGGGCATCCTTGATGGCAGCCTCTGCCAACACTAAAACTATCTGACCTTGTACCGTTAGTGAGAACCGCTGCTTTCGGGTCACTACACAACACTGCCACCCATTTGGCAAAAACCCCTCCAAGATGAAACCGTTCCAAGCAAGCATTCCTGTTCTCCCTTCTGTCTCTTCTGGGTCGCAGAGTAAGAAATAATCAAACCCCGTGCACAGGCCTTGGCAGTCTCCCACAGCACCGAGGGATTACTGGCCATACCAGAATTAATATCGCAAAGGATTTTAAATAGTCTATAAACTTGCTATCTTTCAGGAGGAAGGGTCCATGCACCAGTGCCGGGAGCCAGTTCCGCTACCACTGACCTGCACCTCCATGTCCACTGCCGCATGGTCAGAAACAGCTATGTTTCCTATTTTGCGAGACAGCACGGAGTTCAAAAGCTTCAGTGGAACAAAAACATGTCAATTCTACGATAGCACTTATGTGGGTTAGAAAAAGGGTAAAATCCCAACCCCAACACCCTGTTCAGGTCCACCAACTGCCTGCAAGACCCCTAGGCATCCTGTCCACCTTGGTGTCAATAATACGATTAAAGTCTCCTCCTATAATTGTATGAGGCGCCCCAAGGCATATCCGTTTAGAATTTAAGGGGATGTGCTGGGGGCAATTATACATTCAGAATCCCATAATCCTCTCCATGTATTAAAGCTTTAAGAATTATGAACCACCTGGACTCACCCATAATTTGGCTGAGCATTTGAAACGGGAGGTTCTTCTGGATGAGAATAGCAACTCCTCTACTTTTCAAATTAAAGGATGAGAAAAACACCTGGCCAAATCCTCCCTGTTGCAACTTCATATGGTCCTTATCGGTTAAATACCTTTCTTACAGCAAGGCTACATCGACCCTCTCTTTTCTAAGGCTTGACAGTATCGTTTTTCTCTTAATTTGTGGGTGACTCCCCTTAACATTCTAGGTGCACCATTCAAACGAATGGCTAGCCATGATCATCCGAAACAGTCTGTGATCCCCCGCGCGCCGAGTCAAAACCATGAACAGTTTGTATAAGTTTAAAAATGTAACTTGCAAAACTACTAAATCAAAACTTCTAACAACTACATCTGCAACATACCAATGTATAACATAAATGAATGGTGTCTTTCCCCCTTGTCCACGGAGGGAGGGGGGGGGGGGCGCTCATACCATCCATTAACCCCTCCATGACTCCTTCCGGCTGAAGTCATGCCCCCACCCCAGACAACACAAAGTGAGAAAAAAAAATCTTTTAACAAGAAAGGTAAAAATGGACACTCAACCCGTCCTCTCCATACTGTAACCCTAGGCACTCCTGTAGAACCAAAAGAAGACCTCTCCCCGATTCCCCCCATCGCCCCTCCCAACCCAAACCAGAAAAGAAGGACAAAAGGAAATAATAAGAAAAGAAAACCCAGGAAAACAAAGGATGATAGGAAGGGAGAGCGAAGGGAGAGGAGACAAAAAAAGGGAAATAATTATGACCCCGACATATTTAAAACAAATCCCAAGACCACCCTCCAACAACCAGGTAAACCAGGCAAATTGCAGAGTAAAAAACAAAATCAACACCATTGTCCACATAATTCAAGCCAGTCAGTCTGTTTTAAAGTATCCAAGAAGTCCTTTGCCTTTTCCGGTGAATCAAAGTTGTACACAGACCCTCCACAACTGAAATGCAGTATCGCCTGATATTTAACAGAATACTTGATATTCAAGTCCCTCAGCTGTCTTTTTACCTTATCAAAAGTCTTCCTCTTATGAATCATGACCAGAGAGAAGTCCTAGAAAAGCATAGTTTGTGATCCGTTATATAGCATCCTTCCCCAGTGCTCTAGAGGCTTCCAGCATCATTTGTTTATCTCCATAATGCTAGAGTCACACCGGGCGGTGGCGCTGGTCCGATCGGGACTACACACTGCGACCCGGTGGGCCCGCTTGACCCGCACCCGGCCTACCTCGACCTCCTGCCTCAGAAATTGCGGGAGCCATTGCCCCAAGAAGCTGACAAGCTGGCCTTTTTTGTCGTGTTCAGGAAGCCCCAGCAAACAGATGTTCTTCTGACGATCTTGATTTTCTAGGTCATCAGCCTGCCCCTCCAAGGCCTGCACTCGACGATCCAGGGCCTGAACACGGCCTGTCGAGGACTCCGCTGCGGTCTTGGAAGCCGCGGCCCATTGCTCCGCCTCCCTGACACCCTGCCTGGGGCGCTCGATCTCCTGGTCATGCCTCTGCAGCACGACCGAGATCGATTCAAGCCTGGCCCGGGTCTCCTCCATCAGCAAATCAATCTTCTCTCGGAGTTTCTTCTCTCTTGAGATCAGGCTCTGCTCCATAGGTGTGTCCCCTGGGGCGGTCACGGAGGCCGACTCTGCAGCCATGGGTGTGTCGTTGTTGCGGGGGGGGGGGGCGGTGGGTCCCTGCCTGATGCAATCCTCGTGCTCACTTCCCTTTAGTAATTTTCTTAGCTGTTCCAAACTAATACCAAATAGTTCTAGGGGTCAAGAAATGGTTATTTCCAGCACATTAAGCAGTAAAGGGAGGGTGAGTGCCCCATTTTGTCGGGGTTCTGGTACAGAGCTCAGCAAAGCAGACCTACTGGGTCACCGCCATCTTGAATCCCCCCAGGAGTGTGAGAAGTACATGTCCTGAATTCATCTTCAGAAAAGATCTGCACTGAGAGCAAAAAGTGGCCACTTCATTCAAATCGAAACCAAACTTTTTGAGTTACAGTTAGGGTTTGATGTGAATTAAGTAAGGTGAAATGAAGTTAAATGAAGTGAGTTGCAGTTGAAGTTAAATTAGGTGAAGTGAGAAGTAAATGTTGCAACAGGTATATGTCTGAGTTAAATAAAGAAGAGTTTGTTTAATTGAAGTCTGAATCGGTTCTCTGCTTTTGTCTTGTCTATCACACAAATGAAGGACATCTGGGTAAAAGGTTTGAGTACTCCTTTTTGGGCAACAATTCAGATATGAGAGCACAGTGTGGTGAGTGTATGCCTACTGAGATGGTGCAGAAGGCAGGACATTGGCTCCAATGTTGGGCAGAGGCTGTAGAGCCTCTACAAACCTGAACTCTTACAGAGAAATATGTTCACAGGTGCCATCCAGAAGAACTTAAACAAATCTGGTAAAGAGATGAAAACATACACACAGATCCAGAAGGAAAAGAGGCAAAACTTGAAATAGAAGGCAGAAAATTAGCGAGTATGCAAAGTTGAGGAATCAAAGGAGAGAAGCCACCAAAGGACGGGAGGGCATCGGTTTAAGGATAGAGGGGAAAGAATAAATGGAACTTGAGGGGAAACCTTTTTACACAGAGTGTGGTACGCACATTGAATGAGCTGCCAGCAAAAGTGGTTGAGGCGGGTACATTAACAACATTTAAAAGGCATTTGGGCAAATACATGGATAGGAAAGGTTTAGAAGGATATGGGTCTAGAGGGTGGTTCACATGTGGAATGAACTTCCTGAGGAAGTGATAGATGCAGGTATAATTACAACATTTAAAAGACACTTAGATAAGTAGACTGTATATAAATACAATGATTACAAGAATATGTCAAATGTGGGAAAATGTGTGGAGTGTAATTCACTGTTGCAATCTCAAAGGCAGTTAAGTGTTGGTCAATTAATGCAGACCTGTTGGCATCTCCCTGCACTTGGCCCATATCCTTCTTAGGCAAAAGTGAGGACTGCAGATGCTGGAGATCAGAGTCTAGATTAGAGTGGTGCTGGAAAGGCATAGCAGGTCAGGCAGCATCCGAGGAGCAGGAAAATCGACGTTTCGGGCAAAAACCCTTCATCAGGAATGCCTGATTTTCATCAATTTCCTGCTCCTCGGATGCTGCCTGACCTGCTATGCCTTTCCAGCACCACTCTAATCTAGACTCTGATCTCCAGCATCTGCTGGAGTCCTCACTTTTGCCTTAGAAGGATATGGGCCAAGTGCAGGGAGATGCCAACAGGTCTGCATTAATTGACCAACACTTAACTGCCTTTGAGATTGCAACAGTGAATTACACTCCACACATTTTCCCACATTTGACATATTCTTGTAATCATTGTATTTATATACAGTCTACTTATCTAAGTGTCTTTTAAATGTTGTAATTATACCTGCATCTATCACTTCCTCAGGAAGTTCATTCCACATGTGAACCACCCTCTGCATAAAGAAATTGCTCTCATGTCTGTTTTAAATTCCTCTCTTCTCACCTTAAAAATGTGCCCCAGTCTTAAAATCCCCCATCCTGGAGAGAAGACACCTACCATGAACCCTATAAGACCATAAGACATAGGAGTGGAAGTAAGGCCGTAAGTTTCTATTAGATCTCCCTTTAATCTTCTAAACTCCAATGAATAAAATCCCAGGGTCCTCAGCCGTTCCTCATATGTTAGACCTACCATTCCAGGGATCATCCATGTGAATCTCTGCTGGACACGCTCCAGTGCCAGTATGTCCTTCATGAGGTGTGGGGAACAAAACTAGACACAGTAGTGGGGCCTAACCTGGGCTTTATAAAGTCTCAGTAGCACAACGGTGCTTTTATATTCCAACCCTCTTGAGATAATTGACAACATTGCATTCGCTTTCTTAATCACGGACCTAACCTGCATGTTTACATTTAGAGAATCCTGGAGTAGCACTCTCATATCCCTTTGTACTTTGGCTTTATGAATTTTCTCACTGTTTGGAAAGTAGTCCATGCTTGTATTCTTTTTTCCAAAGTGCAAGACCTCACATTTGCTCACATTGAATTCCATCAGCCATTTCCTGGACCACTCTCCCAAACTGTCTAGATCCTTCTGCAGCCTCCCCACTTCCTCAGTACTACCTGCCTGTCCACCTAACTTCGTATCATCGGCAAACTTCGTCCCTTCATCCAGATCATTAATATATAATATGAACCGCTGCGACCCCAACACTGAACCCTGCGGGACACCCTTGTCACCGGCTGCCATTCTGAAAAAGAACCTTTTATCCCAACTCTGTGCCTTCTGTCAGACAGCCAATCCTCAATCCATACCAGTAGCTCACCTCGAACACCATGGGCCCTCACCTTACTCAGCAGCCTCCCGTGTGGCACCTTATCAAAGGCCTTTTGGAAGTCCAGGTAGACCACATCCACTGGGTTTCCCTGGTCTAACCTACTTGTCACCTCTTCAAAGAATTCCAACAGGTTTGTCAGGCACGACCTCCCCTTACTAAATCCATGTTGACTTGTTCTAATCTGTGCCCCTCATGATTTTATAAACCTCTAAAAGGTAATCTCTCAACCTCCTACGCTCAAGTGAAAAAAGGCTTAAACAGTCTTTCTTTATAACTCAAACCTTCCATACCCAGTAATGTTCTGGTAACTACCTTCTGAACCCTCTCCAGCTTAATAATATCCTTCTTGTAACTGGGTGACCAGGTCAAGCTCAGTTACTGGTTAATGGTAAGCCTTAAGATATTGGTAGTGGGGGATTCAGTGATAGTAATACAATGGAATGTGGTTAGATTCTCTTCTGTTTGAGATGATCATTGCCTGACAGTTATGTGGCATGAATGTTACATTTCCATTTGTCAGCCCTCACCTGGATATTGTCCAGGTCTTACTGCATTTGGCCATGGAGTGTTTTATTGTGGAGTTGATGTGACTGTACCAATTGCATCTGAACAGGAATAGAACTGACAACCTTTCAGGGAGATTTGCTAATGCTGTTGGGACAAATTTAAACAAGATCCACAGGGAATTGTGATTCTGGCATGTAATTCAGAGGGGAGAGTGGCTGAAATGAAATTATAAGTTAAATGTAAGCACATCTGGAAGACAAAGTTATCACAGGTTAATTAAGAAAGAAATTAATTTGGCAAGGCTAAATAGAGTATATTTGAATGTGAGGAGCCTGAGGAATAAGACAGATGATCTGACAGCCCACACAGGCAGGTGGGAGTATGATGTCACAGACCAAGACCTGTCTGAAAGATGGGCAGGATTAGCAGCTCAACCTTCCTGGTTATAGGGTGACAACATTAGAGAGGGAGATAAAAAAGTATGGGTGTTTGCAGTGTAGATCAAGGAATCAATTATAGCAGTGGAAGGCAGGCAATTACCATCTCCAGTAAGAAACAATCTAATCATTGCCTGTTGGCATTCAATGGTGGTACCATCACTGAACCCTCACCACCAACATTCTGAGGGTTGCTAATGACCAGAAATTCAACTGGGCTTCAAGAGTAGGTCAGAGGCTACGAATACTAGGAGGAACTCACCTGCTGATTCCCCAAAACCTGTTCATCATCTACAAGGACAAGTCAGAGGTCTGATGGAATACTCCCCAATTGCCTGAATGAGTGCAGCAACAACTACACTCAAGAACCCTGACACCATTCAGTACAAAGCTGACCACCTGACTGGTACCACATCCACAAACATCCACTCCCTCCTCTACTGACACTCAGTAGCAAAAGGGTGCATTATGATGCACTCCAGAAATTCACCAAAGACCCTTAGCACCTTCTAAGCCCACAACCACTTTCACCTAGAAGGACAAGTGTAGCAGATACATGGGAACAGCACCGTCTGCAAGTCCACTTTCCATCCTGACTTAGAAATATATCATCATTCCTTCACTGTTGTTGGATCAAAATCCTGGAATTCCCTCCCGAATTGCATTATGGGCCAACTCTCAGCACATGGACTGGAGCGGTTCAAGAAGGCAACTCACCACCACTTTCTCAAGGATAACTCGGGAGAGGTAATAAAATGCTGGCCCATATGTGAATAATAAAATGGGACAAATGATACCTTAAAGGATCACAAAATGAGTAGAAATAAACAACACAAAAGAGGCAAACACTCAGTTTTGTGTGTACCATAGAACCTCAAACTGTCAGGCGAGATAGAGAATCAAATATATAATCACATTTCAGAGAAGTATAATATGAATAAGCCTGTAATAGTCGTGATTTAAACTAACTTTGACAGTAAAGGTTGAGAGGGGAATTGATTGAAGAGTATACAATTATCAGGAGCATAGACAGGATGGATTGGAAGGTACTTTTTCCACTAATAGAGGGGTCAGTAACCAGGGATGATAGATTTAAGGTTGGTGGTAAAGGCTAAGTGGAAAGTTGAGGAGAAATAATTTCAGTCTCGACGTCACTAACTGATAATGTGACTCATGCACAAACTCTTGTAACATTGAAACAGTATTTAGATCTTCACGGCACAATTGCAGCATTTCAAAGACATCTGGATGGTATATGATCAGGAAGGGTTTAGAGGGATATGGGCCAAATGCTGGCAAATGGGACTAGATTAGGTTGGGATATCTGGTCAGCATGAATGAGTTGGACAGAAGAGTCTGTTTCTGCGCTATATATCTCTATGACTCTATGTGTGTTGCCAGAACCTCCAGGATTGTGGGTCAAAAGCTGGAAAATTAGTGTAATTAGATCTTTTTTGACCAGTATTGACATGATGGGCTGAATAGCCTCCTGTGTTGGTAAACATCGTTGAGTCTGAAGACAGAAAGCCATGAGTCGTGATACATGATTGTTTCTCAGACCGAATGATGCTAGGTGGCAGTGTTCCCCAATACGAGGATCACTCCTTCTTTGGGCAGAATCAAATTATTTAATTATTGAAAAACTTGCACAATTTCCAAGTGTGACAATGGATAAGAATGATACCAATTGATGGTGACAAGACATATATAGGCAGGATGGGTAGGCAAGAAGCAGATGTAGCTTCATACTGAGAATTGTGAGATGATGCATTTTGGCAGCTTGCATAGGACTTTATGGTATTGTTCTAAACATCTTGTAGGGACCTGGCATCAGAAAATGTTAGGAGCTCCCTGCTAAATAGGTTCAGGACAAACAGAGGGCATCTGACCCTCCAACTGCACCACTGAGACCTCCAAACAAATCCTTTATTCAAGTAATGTCGCAAACAATTCTACATTAGCTAAAAATAACTAAGGGGCAGCACAGTGACTCAGTGATTAGCGCTGCTGCCTCACAGCACCAGGAACCCCAGTTCGGTGCCATCCTCAGGCAACTGTCAGCGTGGAGTTTGCACATTCTCCCTGTGTCTGCGTGGGTTTCCTCTGGGTGCTCTAGTTTCCTCCCACAGTCCAAAGATGCACAGGTTAGGTGGACTGGCCATACTAAATTGCTCATAGAAATCAGGGATGTGTGAGCTAGGTGGATTGGCCATAGGGAATCAAGGGTTACAACGAATAGTATGGGGGAAGGTTGGTGTGGGTGGGTGCTCTGAGAGTTGGTGTGGACTTGATGGGCTGAATGGCCTGTTTCCATACTGTAGGGATTCTATGATTCTAAACAGTGTCCCCTCAACAGATTAAGTGACAGACTGATCACCCTGAACTCAGCAAATAATGACACCATCGCATCGTTTGTGGATTTCCATTGATTGATGGGAACCTGCTGGTTCCGCTCCAAGCCACACATAGAAGCCATTCTCTTCCTACTGCTGGTTCAAAGTCCTAGAACTCTGTCCCTAAGAGCATTGTGGGGAATCCCTCCACCAGATGGACTGCATCCGTTCAAGAATTAGCCCAGCGTCACTTTCTCAATAGCAGTTAGAGACAGACAATAAATACTGGCCCAGTTCTTCACTAGCTGGAGTCAGACCTATTGGAGATTAAACATCTCAATTCCAGGACTTTGCTAAAGGAGTTCCTCAGAGTTGTGTCCAACCATCTTCTGCTTCATAAAAAGACCCTCTCTCCATCACAAGTTCAGCAGAGGAGATGTTCACTGGTGATTGCAGTGTTCAGCGTGATTCACAATTCCTTGATTAAAGAAGCAGTCCACACCCACATATAGCCCCGTCAGTGGGTTTGTAATCCAGAGCCACAGGGTAACATTCTAGGGACCTGGGTTTGAATCCCACCATGGTGAACAGTAACATTAGATTTCAATAAAATCTGCAATTGAAATTCCCAGAAATGGAAGCACTGCTGATTACTGTAAAAATCTGTCTAGTTCACTAATGTCCTTTAGGGAAAGAATTCTGCCACCCTTTTCTGGTCTGGCTTTCTTGTGACTCCAGACTCACAGCAATGTGGTTGACTCTTGTCTGCCCTTAGGCAATTAGGGATGGGCAATTAATGTTGGCCTGGCCAGTGACACTCACATCCTGTGAACAAATGAGAAAAAGAAACCTCAAGAATATTTAGTATTTGGCTGATCAGTGATAAGGAACTATTATGTCATACAACCTCAGATCGTGACCAGATGGGCCAATGGGCTGAGGGGTGGCAGATGGAGTTTAATTCAGATAAATGTGAGGTACTGCATTTTGGGAAAGCAAATCTTAGCAGGACTTATACACTTAATGGTAAGGTCCTAGGGAGTGTTGCTGAACAAAGAGACCTTGGAGTGCAGGTTCATAGCTCCTTGAAAGTGGAGTCGCAGGTAGATAGGATAGTGAAGGCGGTGTTTGGTATGCTTTCCTTTATTGGTCAGAGTATTGAGTACAGGAGTTGGGAGGTAATGTTGCGGCTGTATTTCTGGTCTCCTTCCTATCGGAAAGATGTTGTGAAACTTGAAAGGGTTCAGAAAAGATTTACAATGATGTTGCCAGGGTTGGAGGATTTGAGCTGTCAGAAGAGGTTGAACAGGCTGGGGCTGTTTTCCTTGGAGTATCAGAGGCTGAGGGGTGACCTTATAGAGGTTTATAAAATCATGAGGGGCATGGAGAGAATAAATAGACAAAGGCTTTTCCCTGGGGTGGGGGAATCCAGAACTAGTGGGCAAAGGTTTAGGGTGAGAGGGGAAATATATAAAAGAGATCTAAGGGGCAACTTTTTCACACAGAGGGTGGTACGTGTATGGAATGAGCTGCCAGAGAAAGTGGTGGAGGCTGGTACAATTGCAACATTTAAAAGGAATTTGGATGGGTATATGAATAGGAAAGGTCTGGAGGGATATGGCCCGGGTGCTGTCAGGTGGGACTAGATTGGGTTGGGATAGCTGGTCGGCATGGACGGGTTGGACCGAAGGGTCTGTTTCCAAGCTGTACATCTCTATGACTCTATAAGTGGCTGCCAATTAGCATTTCCAACAGACAGAACCTAACCATCCTCATGTTGCAGTGTCCAGCACCGTTCACAATTCCTTGATTAAAGAAGCAGTCCACAACCACATTCAGCCTCATGAAAATTCATCTCATTGTGACTTCCAGATAATGTTTTGGGGGTTCAGGTTCAAATCCTGCAGATGGAACTTGAACACCAATCTCGCCAGGACTGGATGGGTGCAGCTCCAACAATACTCAAAAGCTCACCACCATTCAGGACAAACTGGTCCATTCAACTGATACCCCATTGGCAGGTGGAAGTTGAATTCTTTTTTTTTAATTTGAAATTAAGAGTCTAATAAGACCATTAAACAATAAGTTGCAGAAGCAGAATTAGACCATTCAGCCCATTCAATCATGGCTGATATGTTTCTCACATCCTGCTGCCTTCTCATAATCCTAGGTCCGCTTATCAATCAAGAACCAAATACACTCAATGATTTGGACTCCACAGCCTTCTGCGGCAATTTGTTCCATACAGTCACCTCCATCTTGCTGAGGAAACTCCTCCTCATCTCAGTTCTAATGATGCACCCCTTCACCCTGAGGCTGTGCCCCCAAATCCTAGTCTCGCCAACTAGAGGAAACATTTTCTCCACGTCCACTCTATCTAGATTTCTCAGTATTCTTTACGTTTCAATCAGATCCCCCCCTCATCCTTCTAAACTCCATTGAGCACAAACCCAACTGCTCCTTATACGATAAGCCCCTCATCCCCAGGATCATTCTTGTAAACTTCCCATGGACACCCTCCAATGCCAGAACATCCTTCCTTAGATAGAGGGCCCAAAATATTTCAAACATGATCTGACCAGAACCTTATACAGCCTCAGCAGCACATCTCTGCTCATGTATTTTAGCCTTCTTGAAATGAATGGTTACATTGCATTTACCTTCCTAACTGCCAACTGAACCTGCATGTTAACCTTTAGAGAATCCTGGACTAAGAGACACAAGTCTCTTTGTGATTCAGATTTTGAAAGCCTTTCCTTGTTTAGAAACTAGCCTATGCCTTTTCTTCCTACCAAGATGCATAACCTCAGATTTTGTACATGGTATTCTATCTGCCACTTCTTTACCCACTCTCCTAGCCTGTTCAAGTCCTCCTGCAGCCTTCCCACTACCTGTCCCTCCACCCACCTTTGTGTCATTCCCAAACCTCCCAATAATGCCCTCAGTTCCTTTGTCTAGATCATTTGTGTATAACGTTGTGGTCCCAACACTGGTTTCTGTGGAAATGCACTAGTACACTGCTGCCCCCAAAAAATACCCCTTTATTCCTACTCTCTGCCTTCTGTCAGTCAATCAATCCTCTATCCAGGCCATTATCTTGCCTCTAATACCATTATTTAGCAGCCCTTGTGCTGTGGCACCTTGTCAACGACCTTCTATAAATCCAAATAGATTATATCCACTGGCTCTGCTTTGTCTAACATGCTCATTATCTCCTCAAAGAATTCTAACATATTTGTCAGATATGACCTCCCCTTGACAAAACTGTGCCAACTCAGTGCTAGTTTTACAATGCACTTCTAAATACTCCACAATCTCATCCTTAATAATTGACTGTGAAATCTAACCAATGACTGAGATCAGGCTAACTGGCCTATAGTTACCTGTCTTCTGCCTCCCTCCCTTCTTATACAGGGGTGTTACACTAGCCACATTTCAGTCCTCTGCAACCTTCCCTGCCTTCAGTGATTCCTAGAAGATCACCACCAATGTCTCTACAATCTCCTCAGCTATCTCTGTCAGACTCCTGAGATGCAGTCCATCTGGTCTGGGTGATTTATCCACCTTCAGACCCTTCAGCTTTTCCAGCACCTTCTCTTTAACGATAGTTACTAGATAAAAACAATGACTGGAGATAGTGGAAACCAGATTCTGGAGTAAAGTGGTGCTGGAAAAGCTCAGCAGTTCAGGCAGCATCCAAGGAGCAGGAAAATCGACGTTTCGGGCAAAAGCCCTTCATCAAGAATACAGGCAGTGTAGGTGGAGAGATAGCCACGACAATTACCTCTGCCCCCTGATTCTCTTGATGTTCTGAAATGCTGCCAGTGTCTTCCACTGTGAAAACTGATGCAAAATACGTATTTAAGTTCTTCTACTATTTCTTTGTTCCCCATTACTACTACACCAACCTCATTTTCCAGCAGTCCAATGTCCACTTTAGCCTCTCTCCCTAACCTTTTAGGTATCTAAAAATACTTTTACAATCTTCTTTTATAGAAGATGACATCCATAAATCAATTGTTGGGGAAAAACCAAGCTGCTTCACTAACTCCTTGAGGGCATGGCTTTACCTGATCTGGCTTATATGTCATGCCAGGCCCACAGCAATGTGATTGACCATTGACTGCCCTGTCAGCAACCATGAATTAGCAATCAATGCTGGCCTAGCCAGCGATGCTCAAAACCTATGAATTAATAAAAATAATTCTGACAGGCTGATTTAATCCTACTGAAGTTGAACAGTCACTCTAGGTCAGGGAAAGTGACATTTGTCTTTGATAGGAAATGTTGGTGCCTGATCATTTTTCTCTGCATTTTGCTATTATCTGAATCTGAATCCAAAAAATAATTATTCTGGAAGGGTTACAAGTATTTTAAAAATGAGTTCAGTTTCACTTTCATACTTCAAGAGTACACACAGCACGAAAACAGATGCTTTGGTCCAACCAGTCCATGCTAAATATAATCCCAAACTAAACCATTCCCACTTCCTGCTCCTGGCTCACCAAACCTTTCCTATTCATGCACTTATTCAAATGTCTTTTAAATATTATTATTGTGCCCATATCCACCACTTCCTCAGGAAGTTTATTCCCACACTCCATGAAAAAGAAATTGCCCACATACCTTTTTAAAATCTCTCTCGGTCACCTTAAAAATATGCCCCCTAATCTTGAAATCCCCCATCCTAGGGAAAAGATTAAACCTATCTATACCCCCCATGATTTTATAAATCTGTAAACTGTCATTTGTTAACTGGATCAAAGTTTAATAGCAGCTTCCTGAATTGTATGACTCAATACCACACTTGGCAGTGCATGAAGTAACTAAAATCCCAATATTTCTTAACAGCAATTTAATTCCCAGTATTTACTAATGTTGCTATGAAATGACCCGACTACAATAAGAAAATTAATGAAATCTGTTTCTTGTCAAATTTTCTGTTTAGCAAGTAAAACTGTTGTCCTCATTTTCCCCACTAGCATTCACAATGTCGTTAGGTTTTGACGTTTTTTTTGTGGCTACATGTTGCTCACTTCCTGTTTGGGGATTTCTCTATACACAGAAGAGCGTACATTAGTGTAGAACAGCACACAGAAATGCCAACTTTACTCTCATAATTCAATTCTTGAGTAATGACCATGAACCACACATTTGCCTCTGAGGCGATGGACTGTGAACAGTTGACAAGCTAGTCTTGATTTTCAAAGGGAGCTCAATATAGACTGGGAAAGAGGGGTGCAAAAATTAATTGAAAAGTTTTATTGTCACACATACTCACATGAGTACAGTGAAAAGTTTACAAGTTGCCCCTTACAGCACCATCTTAGATCAAAAGGTACCTGGGTACAGATTCTTGAGTACTAATTCTTAGGAAAGAACGATAAAGAAATTAAAAGTCCAGTATTACAGACCTTCAAAAATACAAATCATAGTAATAAATCAGAAAAATAGAGAAACAGAGGAATAAAGACTTCAGAATGACAGTCCTTCCATGATAAGATATTTTTTTAAAATATCAAAGACAATTTAAGACAAAACTCACTTAGTCCACATCACGGTTTTGGGCTCGGGGACCCAACGTCCTTGATGGAATCCCAGGCTAGACTCACCATGTTGCTGAAGAAAATGTTGCACGGAGTTAAAGACTGACTAGTCCCATTTGCCAGCATTTGGCCCATATGCCTGTAAACCTTCCTACTCATATACACATCTAGATGCCTTTTAAACATTATACCAGCCTCCACAATCTCCTCTGGCAGCTCATTCCATACACACACCACCCTCTGCGTGAAAAAGTTGCCCTTTAGGTCCCTTTTAAATCTTTTCTCTCTCACCCTAAACCTATGGTCTCTAGTTTTGGACTCCCCTACCCTGGGAAAAAAAGACCTTGATTATGCACTCTATCCATGCCACTTATAATTTCATAAACCTCCGTAAGTTCACGCCTTAGCCTCTGGCATTCCAGGGAAAATAGCCCCAGCCTATTCAGCCTTCCCCTATAGCTCAAACCCTCCAACTCTGGCAACTTCCTTGTAAATCTTTTCTGAACCCTTTCACGTTTCACAACAGAATTGAATGCAGTATTCAAAAAGTGGCCTAACCAAGTGGCTGCCACATGACATCCCAACTCTTATACTCAATGCAATGACCAATGAAGGCAAGCATGCCAAATGTCTTCTTCAATATCCTATCTACCTGAGACTCCATTTTCAAGGAGCTATGAACCTGAACCCTAAGGTCTCTTTGTTCGGCAACACTTCTGAGGACCTTACCATTATACTCCAACATGAAAGTCAGAGTGGTCACCTGGCAGTTAAGAGCTTGCTTCTCCATGTTCACTGCCATTTCACTGCATGCATCAAGGGCACCATCACTCTTTCACTCTTCATTCATGTGAGGGGGCACTGCCAAAACACCACATCATCATGGTGCCTTCGGACAAATTCACACATCACGTCAGTCCTGCAGGACCTTATATTGGAGTGCAGGGACACCTATGACTCGCATGCAGAGGAGACTGTAAAGGTTAGCAATTGGGGAGGACGAGATGGGTTGATAAAGAATTGTCATCCAATTTGCCCTGGTGAGATGATTGTGCAGTTGATTTAGAGTGAGTGGTGATTCTGTGAGCGTGAAGTGGCCCAAAGAAGATGGTGGCTTGCTCAACATAGAAGATCATTAACCCTTCTCTCTGCACTCCTATGTATTGATAGAGGTAGGACAGTGTATTGGCCTAGATACTATTGTTAAAAATCATACAACACCAGGTAATAGTCCAATAGGTTTATTTGGAAGCACTAGCTTTCAAAGCGCTGCTCCTTCATCAGGTGGTTGTGAAGCAGGACTATAATACACAGAATTTATAGCAAAAGATTACAGTGATACAATAATACATCGAACAAACCTAGATTGTTAAGTCTTTCATCTTTTAAAATGGATTTGCTGGTTTCCATTCTTTAATGTGTAAATCCCAGAACTTCTTTTAAGGCACATTCTCAAGATAATTTAAGGTTTTATAACAAAAAGTGACATCTCAGCTCAGACAATGACTTAAAGGTTGGAGGTTAGAATCTGTCTATATCCCAATCTTGAGTCAGACTGGTTCTATTTCCAAAGTGGAATTTACAAATATTATATGGATTGACTGCCTGCAGGTTCTGCATTTTTTCAGCAAAATTGAATGAATCTGCAAATATAATTCAGCAAATACAAATTCACGTCATTGACTTGTATGTGTGTGCACGTGCAGGAGAGAGAGAGGGAGAGTGAATGTGTGAGCGTGAGTGCACGTAGTTTGTGTGAGTGTGTGCAAGCTTGGTAAACTGTGTGTGTGAGTGTGATGGGGTATAAGCCCATCTCACCATCAGACTTGCCATGGACTAAACAGGTCGCCATTTGGCCCAGCAAGTCCACACTGACACCCCGAAGAGTATCCCACCCAGACCCATTCTCCTATCTTATTACTCTACATTTCCCCCTGACTAATGCAGCTAACACTCACATCCTTGAACACTAAGGACAATTTAGCATGGGCAAACATCTAACCTGCACATCTTTTAGATTGTGGGAGGGAAGCGGAGCACCCAGAGAAAACCCACACAGACAGCAGTGCTAACCACTGAGCCACCGTGCCGCGGGAGTTGTTCTATTTAGAGCAGAGAAGATTAGATTAGATCGTGGTATTCACAATAAAGCACAGTTTTGCAAGAGTAAACAAAAAGAATTATTTTCCAAGGACTGAGGAGATCAGTAACCAGAAGACACAGGTAAATTTATCACGGCTAATTTGAATCTCAACTACATTTACCCACAGCTGATTGATACAAATTGATGTATTTCCATAACAAAAATCTATCAATTTCAGCTCTGAATGTCTTGCTTGACCCAGTTATTGGCCACCTTTTGGGAGAGAGAGCTCAACATAACATGAAGATTTATTTCGTCTGACGCTAAGTGAACTAGTCCTAACTTTAAGAACCATATCCGCTTATTCTGGACTCCCCCATCAAACGGAACAGGTTTTCTGCCTCTGACTCATTTCATCATTCCAGGCACCTCAACTGTCTAAAAATTTCAGAACCTAAGCCAGGTTTGTGAGACTGACCTCATCATGTAAATCTTTAAACCCCTGGAATCTGATGACGCACCAGACCAGAAATTGAAACTTGGATTTTCTGTATGACTCAGGGCTATAGCAGGCAGTGTATTATCAATTTTGTTAACCTTAATGGGTATTGACTTTGGTTAAGACATTATTTGCATTTCTCCATTAAAGCCACTGACATTGCTTACTTCGCTGAGGGCATTTCCACTGAAAGACAGAAGGTTAGGCGGAGCCTAATGGAGCAATTCAAAATTCTTGGCAACTTTTCAGATGAAACTGATTGGTGAACTGATAATGAGCGGTCAGGGGAGTATCACTGAGAAATGAAAGGGAAATTAAAAACAGAATCGAACAGGGTCATTGTAAAATATAGATGTTTCTTTTCACAACATAAGTTTTAAAGAAATTCACATGGAGTCATTGAAAAGATCACTGTGAAAGGATGTGTCATTAGTCATCTTGCAAAACTGTCCACAATTATGTAAATCTAATCAAATCTTGTGTTAACCTTCACTGCTGTAGGGGCAGAGCTTTCCTAGCTCCATGGAATTGGCTTCAGTATCAGAGGGAGTGAGAAATTTAGGAGGAGAAAGCATTCATCTGGTCCCCTGACATTTTTATTTATGATTCTTATATGGGATGTGGGTATCATTAGCATGAACAACATTTATTGCCCATCTCTTGATGTCCTTGAAATTAATGGCTCTTGAATCACCATTCTCAAGGACAATTAAGAGTCAAACACATTGCGAGTCACACACAGGCCAGTCCAGGTAAGGATAACATATTTCCTGAGGGTCATACAGCACAGAAGAGGCCCTTCAGTCCATTCAGTTGGTGTTAAGCTATCTACACTAATCTCACTTTCCATCCCTCAAGGATATTAGTAGACAATGTGGGGGTTTGCCAATGGTTACATTCTCATTCTGGACTTTTCCTTATTGAAATTAAAGTGTCACCAGCTTGTCGTAGCAGGATTTGAGAATGCATGTCCAGAATGAGAGCCTGGGTCCCTGAATTATCAGAGCTAGAAATGTGTTGCTGGAAAAGCGCAGCAGGTCAGGCAGCATCCAGGGAACAGGAGAATCGACGTTTCGGGCATAAGCCCTTCTTGTTCCCTGGATGCTGCCTGACCTGCTGCGCTTTTCCAGCAACACATTTGCAGCTCTGATCTCCAGCATCTGCAGACCTCACTTTCTCCTCCCTGAATTATCAGCCCAGTGACATGGCCGTTGCGTCTCAATTGTCTTTGCTCGCCCGTTTCTTTCTCAGAGCCAGACAGATCATTAAGAAAATGATTAGTGTAATGATCAGGCATTTCTCGAACAAACTCCATTTTGGCCAAAGGCACATTGGACCCATGTAGCTTGCCAGCTGAATGGAGGCCAGAACACCATGGTGATTTAACTTTGATAAGCAAAATTGAGCACCCTGCCTGCAATGGCTATTATTGCTGCCTTACCTGCAGATGGATGCAGCAGGTACCGCTGGGCAGGAGGGAATTGTCTGCCAAGTGACATTATCATGAGCATGCTGCTATCGTGCGCTGCTCTCTCTTGCTCCATTCAGACCAGCAGAACATAGCCTTTGTATGGGGACCGTCGGGCTACCCTTCACTCTTGGCACTCCCATCTCCCACTGGCCTCCAAACTCCCCCACCCTAACTACCAAAGTTGGAGGTGGCTGGCTAATTGGCCATCTCCCACTAAATTAAGCCAGTGATTGTGCTCCTGAAACGTGTGGCTTCAGGATCTGGATCAGGATTTTGATGCCCGCAGCAACGTTTAACCCTTAGTCAAAGAGCTATCACAGGCCAGATGGCATCTTTTGATGTCATACAGCAACTGGTGAGGACACAATTGGAGAACTGTCTGTATTTCTGGTCACCACATCACAGAAAGGAGGTACTTACTCCAGAGAGAAAAGAATATGCCAGGGCTGGAGAATTGTGGCTACGTGGAGAGATTGGAGAGGTTGGGTTTCTACATGCACAGGATCTGGTGGGGTTTTTTTTATCGACGATTGGAAACTCCCACTTTTCCAAATGTATACACTTCCACTTATTCTATTTGGCAATGGGGCTTTTAGGCAACAAGAATACTTCCCTTTCACTACTGATAACCTGACGATTTTAAAATCTGTAAAATAACATGTGGACTAGAAACAGTCTAGGTAACAAAGGCACTGGGAGAATGTAAGCTTCTTCAGAGAGAAAGAGGTGCCAGGAAACCCAAATCCCACACAGTTCTGCAGTCTCCCTTATTCAAAAAAAAATAACACTTTCCTCTTCTTCCTGCCAAAGGAGTTAAGGGCACATTTTGCCTCATTGTGCTCAGCGTTTTGCCCCCTCATGTAATCTCCTCTGTTGATGCTTTGGCCTGAAAGTCTTGCTCCTGAATCAGGAGCACAGAGCTGGTACAATCGCCAGTTCTACAAACCAGGCTTTGGCAGAAAGCACCGCCGAAGTTTGGATATTTGTTCTGGTGGGGCTAAGGTTTTGCTGTGAAGCTCCAGGGCAATGGCTGGGATGACTCTTAGGCAAAATTCTGAGATCAGGGGTTGGGCTTGCACCTTCTGATCAATCAGGAGATGGCATGCCATTTAGTGAGAGCTAATTAGAAAGTTAGGCATTTAGTAATAATCTTAGGACAATATATTAACCTGTTATTATCTTCATGGAGTGTATGTTTAGCTTTGAATGAGTTTATCTCTTCGCTTTGATATCATTCCAATGTCTCCCATTTGCCCATATTGGCCTCCAGCAGAATGTGGAGACAGTGAGGGAGGGCAGCAAACACGGGAGCTCAAGTAGCCATGGACGCTTTTCCAGAAAGAGACCTGATCGAGAGAGGGAGAGACAGGCAAAGGATTTCCTCAAACAGATGTAAACTACAGGCTTAATTCCTTGTAAATGCTCTGTTTTCCTCGTTAAACCTTCATTTCTCTTCATGTTTCTAAAGGCCTGATACCAGTGGAATGAAGGATTCGTGCTTCATGATCTTCAGGCCAGCTGTGTGCTTTGATCACTCTTTACAGAGAAAATAAAAGGTGAAGGCAATATTCCTCAAAGAGAATTGAAACAGGTTGTGGATCAGCAACCCAAAGGTACAAGGCTTTGGAACAAAACTTGACCTCAAATAAAACGGAATTTAAAATTTAATGATTAACGTAGCTATTTCAAGGAGACAGTGGCATTGTAATGTCACTGGACTAGTAACCCAGAATGCCAGACTAATGTTCTAGGGCCTTGGGTTTGATCCCTACCATGGCAGATGATGAAATTTGACAAACTAAAAGTCTGGAATTAAAAAGCCAGTGTAATAGTGACCACAAAACCATCGGTGATTGTTCTAAATATCCACCTAGTATACTAACGACTATTAGAGAAGGAAATCTGTCATCCTTACCTGGTCCGGCCCACAAATGCCTCCAGAACCACTGAAATAGTGGTTGGCTGGTAACTGCCTTCTGAAATGGCCTAGCAAGCCAGGCCCATTCATAGGCAATTAGCACTGGGTCATAAATAGTTGCCCAGACAACGATGCCAACGATGCCATGAAGTATAGTGCTAGACAGAGTGCCATGGTTGACGTTTTTGAGAGAATGTCCAGCAAACTTATAACTCCTGGGTCTCGGAGGCACAGACCTTAAAGTGTATAAGTTTTTTAAAAAAGTGTATAAGCCAAAAAAAAAGGAAGACAAGAGCCATCTGTGAATTTCTGGAACCAGGGTGTGTAAATAATGTGCAGCACTTCATAGGCATGGAAAAGCTAGCCCATCTTACTCAACCCACAGGGAAAAAGGCCAATGATAGTATTGGAATGGGGAACAGACAGCATCTTTGTAAAGGCGTAAGAAGGGGATGATTTAACATATTACAATGCCATCTTACTCTCTATAGTAGCTGCTGATACATCATCCTCAGGACTAGGAGCAGTCCTTAATTCAAATGCAAACTGACAGAACATGAAAACTGGTCTGTCTTACTATCGAGAGCTTTGACAGAGACCTATCAGAGATGCACAACCATAGAGGAGGAAGTTTCAGCAGTTACATGGGGATACAAAAGGTTCACAAGTGTCCAAGCCATGGCAGATCATAGACTTTATTGAGATTAGAAGAATTTTGAAAATTCCCTCTACACATTCACAGGTTCAGGCTTAGACTGAGGGCATACAATTCTGAAGCAGCCTTTGTGTATATAATGGCAGGTGCATGGCAGCAGTGAATTGAATGGGTGATGGAGAGTCTTGTTCTAGAATAATAAGCAGAAATTTAATGGCAACTGAAGGAAAACTCAAGCAAATGCATGCAGATCAGTAATCTGATATGGAGTACGCAAATGTCAGGCAGCTCTAAATACAGGGCTGAAGTTCGGTCAAACTTAAAGCCAAGGCAGAAAATCTGTTTAAAGGATAGGAAGTCAGAACCATGGGCATTAGAGATTCAGATCAACTGAGGTTTTATCTTGTCAGAACATCTGAAAATACATTCAAGAGGAACAGGAAGGCATTAATCTCTGTCTTTCGATGCACTCCAATCAAGAAATGAGGCCAAATCTGATTATCACAAGATAGGGGACAGCCATACCCATACTACATCAGACAATGCATAGCGCACTACAACTATTCCTAACCTGGTATAATATCATCACCATCAGCAAGTGAAGCAAATCAGTAACCCAGTCAGAGTTCAAAATTGTCTTGACCTAAATGGTTCTGACTTTTGTCTGGAGAGGGGGAGCAGATCCTTGTGGTAACAGTGATAATGGTTATAATGATGTAAATAATTATGTCAATGATTACACTAAGTGCATCAGTAAGTAGAAGGAGACTTCTCGATTAATGTAGACTAAATAGAGATAAACCTGGTGAGGTTGCGGGGGAGGGGAGATGTGTTATACCAATGTTAATTTTAGGCGGTTCGTGATCACAGGTACCTAATATAGGCAGTCAATGATTTCCTGCAATTTTCTAATAGTTTACTAAAAACGCAGCAGTTTAGAAATGGAACATTAGTTACTGAGGCAAAGAAAGGAAATAGAATCAAGAGAATGGCGCTGGAAAAGCACAGCAGGTCAGGCAACATCCGAGGAGCAGGAAAATCAATGTTTCAGGCAAAATGTCGATTTTCCTGCTCCTCAGATGCTGTCTGACCTACTGTGCTTTTCCAGCGCCACTCTTGACTCTAATCTCTAGCATCTGCAGTCCTCACTTTCGCCTAAAGAAAGGAAACAGCCAACCCATGCCAGATGAGAAAACTTTACCAATCCTGGAGCCATTCTGTAGAATGAAGGAATACAGGCAACACACTCCCATGTCGCAGTGGTTCTCTGCCTTTTTATGGTGGCCTTTGGTTGTGTTCAGCAGTCTGGGTACCAAGAGTCACTGTTCTTCCTTCAGGCTGATGTAGGAGAATTCCTGGTCTATCACAAAGAGGTGGTGTGGGGTATCTCCATTGATCGTCTTGCCCTTCCCTACCTTTTGTCCATGTTAACTACCTTTTTTGGAGGTGGGAATACAATGTCAATCACCTGCCTAACCTTCTTGACCAATAGCCATGGGGTAGCTACTCAGGATAACCTTTGTCCACTTCTACCTTAAGGTTAGTTTTCATTCCTTCTAGCATCAAAAACATTCTCATTTCCTGCACACGACATTTCTAATGGTATAGGGTGACACCTGATAAATCTTTGATGAGACCTGGATGATTCTTGACATCTCTTCTCTGTCTTTGTACAGAGACGTGGTTACATTTGTAGAAGGGCTAGTTACTAAGTGACATGAGGCTGCACAGGGGTTACCATATACGGAATGCACAGGTTTTAGGGGATCTCCAGTTCTCAACTCTGAGATCCATGTAAATAATGATGATGTAACTGACCACATGACTCTGACATCCGTTGAGATTGATCAATTGAAGAGAGATATCTCAGTCATGCAGTAGAGAGCTGCATGTGATAATCTACTTTGTACAGATGTAAAGGAGTGTTGCACCACATAAACAGACTATTTAGAGATAAGGTTCAAGCAGTCTCAGGCGCAGGATATGTGCAGACACCCACAGCCTACAATAACCTCCTGACTGGTTTCTCAATATGCGGGATAGCAATTGTCTTAAACCACAAGATAAAGCATCAGAGTAGTGATAAACGGCTCCATTTCGGAATGGCAGGCAGTGACCAGTGGGGTACCGCAGGGATCAGTGCTGGGACCCCAGCTTTTTACAATATTAATGATATAGAAGATGGTATTAGTAATAACATTAGCAAATTTGCTGATGATACTAAGCTGGGTGGCAGGGTGAAATGTGAGGAGGATGTTAGGAGATTACAGGGTGAGTGGACAGGTTAGGTGAGTGGTCAGATGCATGGCAGATGCAGTTTAATGTGGATAAATGTATGGTTATCCACTTTGGTGGCAAGAACAGGAAGGCAGATTACTACCTAAATGGAATCAATTTAGGTAAAGGGGCAGTACAAAGAGATCTGGGTGTTCTTGTACACCAGTCAATGAAGGTAAGTATGCAGGTACAGCAGGTAGTGAAGAAGGCTAATAGCATGCTGGCCTTCATAACAAGAGAGATTGAGTATAGAAGCAAAGAGGTTCTTCTGCAGCTTAAAGGGCCCTAGTGAGACCACACCTGGAGTATTGTCTGCAGTTTTGGTCTCCAAATTTGAGGAAAGACATTCTGGCTATTGAGGGAGTGCAGCGTAGGTTCATGAGGTCAATTCCTGGAATGGCGGGACTACCTTATGCTGAAAGGCTGGAGTGACTGGGCTTGCATACCCTTGAGTTTAGAAGACTGAGAGGGGATCTGATTGAGACGTATAAGATTATGAAATGATTGGACACTCTGGAGGCAGGAAACATGTTTCTGCTGATGGGTGAGGGCCGAACCAGAGGACACAGCTTAAAAATTCGGGGTAGACCATTTAGAACAGAGACGAGGAGAAACTTCTTCACCCAGAAAGTGGTGGCTGCATGGAATGCTCTGCCCCAGAGGGCAGTGGAGGCCCAGTCTCTGGATTCATTTAAGAAAGAGTTAGATAGAGCTCTCAAGAATGTGGAATCAAGGGTTATGGAGATAAGGCAGGAACAGGCTACTGATTAAGGCTGATCAGCCATGATCATACTGAATGGTGGTGCAGGTTCGAAGGGCAGAATGGCCTATTCCTGCACCTATTGTCTATCACTCTCCTTACTAATAAAATGGTGGGAGCCTTGTTAAGTGACAGGAATTCTAGATTTTAGCATCTGGTACCATTTTCACAATGATGTAGAGGTTCCCATCATTGTGAACGTTCGGTTCTTTACATATATGGGTATTATATATAAATTATATTGTATTTCATTTTGAATACACATGACAAAAGATGATTTGATTCAATTCCAGTAGTCATTTTTAATGTAGCCCTACCCCTTTAACATATCTTGCCTTGTGCTGAAGAGGGAGTTATTGAGTCAACATTTCCTTGCATTCAAAACAGCTAGCTTTGGATTCCTGATTTTTGCTTTGAATAACAATCATTATTTTCAACATGACTGTTTGAGCTGCAGAAGCATGAATCCTCAACAAGCAGAACTATGTAAGTCAGTGGCGGTTTATATTTGTGCTCAGTGCCTCTTTTAATAGTAGAAAAGTAAGAGTTCTTGCTCGTTCTGTGTGCCATCTTTAACTTATTAACATTCAGCAAAGCAACAAGGGGCCCCCAGTAACAATCAGTCGGACTGAACAACGGGCTTCACAGTGCGTGAACGTTTAGATTATTAAACTGCTATGCAGTCAGTTCTAAAGGCTCCGAGTACTTCTGGTGCAAAGCAACAAGTTTCTCATGGGGCTCGAACACAAGGAGAAATGGAATTGAAATGATTTCCACAGCATTTGAAGCACTTTTGTTCCACCTTGAGGGAGTGTCTCGGCTCGCAGTAAACAACAATTTTCAGACAGTGGCTTGAGTGTTAGATTCCAGGATCTGGTTGTGTAGAATGGTGCCTGGTAGGCGTGGGCAAGATTTAATTTCTGTATGTCAGCTGCAGGTGTCTGCCTCCAAAGCAGGCAGAGAATTGGGCAAAGGCTTTCCAACTGGGACTCCCAAAGGAATACGAGGTGAATTGATTTTAGGAAGAACAAATGATCTGGAATCTCTCAGTGACCACCAGGTATCTCAAAGTGAGATACAATCAATGATTTGAAGTGTCGTCCACGCATTGCGGCTGTCAATTAACTCCCATAAACAATACTATGGTAGTAACCAGATATTCTTTCACCTGTGATTTTTATTGAATGATAAAGCATTGATCTGCATTCCAGGAAGTAACTCGTTTGTTCTTCCCTGCAACGGTACCACGCAATACTTTGCATTTACCCGTACAGGGCAGATGGGATGTTTGTTCTGTGTTTCTTCTGAAAGATGGCACCCCTAACAGTGCAGCACTCCCTCAGAGCTGCACTGGAGTGTCAGCATCATGTCGCCCTGTGCAGATACCTTGGAGTAAGTCTTGCACTCAAACCTTGTGACTCAGAGGCTAGAGGGTGCCCCATCAGATTCTTGGATTTGTTGCATTAGTTGCAATGAACTGAGTTAATGTATTATAATTGCTTTAAAAATAAATTCATATCAACAGTCACTTTACTTTTGGGTAATTGACGCTGGGGACATTGGGCTGAATGGCGTCTATCTGTACTAAAAATCTTTCTGTGTTTCAAATTTCTGTCTTCAGTGAGTCTGAGTGACATCAGTAGGTATTGAAATGAGCGTGAAATCTACTCCTTCAGACCATTTTCTGGATCAGTGGTGCTGGAAGAGCACAACAGTTCAGGCAGCATCCGACGAGCAGCAAAATCGACGGCTCTTCCAGCACCACTGATCCAGAATCTGGTTTCCAGCATCTGCAGTCATTGTTTTTACCTCCTTCAGACCATTGCCAAGGCAGTGAAGATCAACATTTATCTCACTGCATTAAAGGATGGTAGGATCCTGAGAGTGTGTCGATATTGTCAGGAGACTAGGGGGTGAAGGTTTCCCCAGACAGACATGTGTCCGTATTTTTGTGGGTGTTGAGGGGTTTGCAAGAATTAGTATTTATTGTGAGTCCCCTGTTATAGAGGCAGAGTACACATTAACAGAAAGAAGGCAAGGTCGTCATAGACGTCATATTATTTTTGATTCCGATATTAAACAGTTTATGTTTCATTTCTTATAGATTAATATCTCCTGCAGTTACAGTGGGTGAACTTCTAACTCAGCTTGAATTCAAAGGCAAACACTGGTTGGGCACATTCTTTTTATTTTACCGGTGTTTTTGTGTTTCAAACATATTATAAGGGGATATTTCTGCCAATTCAAGACTAAAGTAGCTGCTGAAAAACAACAGGCCCTGTTTCACATGTTGGATCCACTCTCTTTCTCATCAAAGATGGGATTCCCTACAGTGTGGAAACAGGCCCTTCAGCCCAACAAGTCCACACCAACCCTCTGAAAAGTAACCCACACAGACCCATTTCCCTCTGACTAGTGCACCTAACACTATGGCCAATTCACCTGACCTGCACATCTTTGGACAGTGGGAGGAAATCAGAGCACCCAGAAGAAACCCACACAGACACGGGGAGAATGTGCAAACTCCACACAGACAGTCACCCAAGACTGGAATCAAACCTGTGACCCTGGTGCAATGAGGCAGCAGTGCTAACCATTGAGCCACCATGTTACACCATCCACAACTCCACTGATCTTTGTGTCATCTGCAAACTTACTAACCCACCCATCTATGTTTTCAACCAAGTCAATTATATATATCACAAACAACAGAGATCCCCTTATAGATCCCTGTGGAACCCAGTAACCATGGACAGCCAGCCATAAAACACACTTCTATACCAGCCCTTGTTTTCTATGGGCAAGCCAAGCCCGGTGACCATGGATCCCATGCATCTTCATATTCTTGATGAGAGACCTTGTTGAAATCCTTCCTAAAGTCCATGTAGCCAACATCCATTACTCTACTCTCATTGATCACCTTCATCACTTCCTCAAGAAATTCATTCAGGTCAGTAAGACATGACCTGCCTTGCACAAAGCCTTGCTGACTGTCCCTGATTAGACCATGCCTTTCCAAATGTGTGCAAATCCTATCCTTAAAAATCCTATCCTATCTTCAATAGCTTCCAACCACGAATGTGAAACTCACTACTCGGTAATTTCCTGGATTATTCCTATTTCCCTTCTTGAACAGGTGAACAATATTAGCTACTTGCCAGTCCTTCGCTGGCTAGCAAGGATTCAGAGATTTTGGTCAAGGCCCGGCAATCTCCTCTCTTGCCTCTGTCAAAGATGCCATTGGGCCCTGGGGAATTAGCCACCATCCAGCTCTTCAAGAGACCCAACACCACTTCTTTATTGATCTCAAAATGCACTAGTATTTTAGCATGGAACACACTAATCTCACTATCCTCCATGGCCTTCTCCTGGGTGAATACTGATGCAAAGTATTCATTTGGGATGTCTCCCACCTGCACAGCCTCCAATCACATGTCCCCTTCATGAGTGGCCTGACCCTTTCCCTCGTTATCCTCTTGTTTTTAATGCATGTATAGAATGTCTTGGGCTTCTCTTTAACCCTACTTACAAAGGTCTTTTCATAGCACCTCCATGCTCTCCTAATTTCCTGTTGGAGTCCTTTCCTGCTTTCGCTATATTCCTCACAGGCCCTGTCCAATGCTAGCTTCCTAAACCTTACTTCTGCTCCTTTTTCTCTTTTGACTAAATTCACAACTTCCTTCATTATCAAAGGGTTCCTTACCTTGCCATTCTGTCTTTCCTCCTCATTGGAACATGCCAGTTCAGATCTCTGATCAGTAGATCTTTAAACAACTCCCACATTTCAAATGTAGACTTGCCCAAACACAACTCCTTCCAATTAACAATCCCTAGCTCCTCTCTAATTTGCCATAATTTTCCCTCCCCCAATTTAGTACCTTCCTACAAGGTCCTGACTTATCCTTATTCTTAACTACCTTGAAACATACAGAGTAACAATGACTGTTTCCAAATGTTCTCACACTGAAAAGTCAGTCACCTGACCAGGATCATTAGCCAGTACAAAGCTCAGTATGGCTCCTCCTCGAGTTGCTGTTAAAGCCTCTAACTCTAAGGAAGTCCCAGTTAATGTGGGGAATTTAAAGTCACTGACTATGACAACCCTATTGTTATTGCCTCTTTCAATAATGCAACTTGTCCACCTCTTTTACTTCCCTCTCTATCTCATCTAAAACAACAAAATCCTGGAACACAGAGCAGCCAGCCCAGTCCCTCTCTCATCAAAGTCTCTGTAATGGCCACAACATCATTGTCCTTTGCGTTGATTCAGGCTCTGAGCTCATCTGCCTTACCCATAATACTCCTTGCGTTGAAATGAACACAATTCAGCCACAGAGATTACTCGCCTCAAGTTTCTGCTTTTCAGCCTTTTTCCCAACTTTCCCTGTACTCAATCTGCTGGATCTCAGCACGCTTTCTCCTTATGTTGTTGGTACCAATGTGCACAACAACCTCTGACTGCTCCCCCTCCTCCTTAAGAAATGCTGGAGGATTTGCAACAGAGACCGTGTTAATTCATCGAGTTATCTAATAGCATGCAGAACAAGAAAATATAATGTTAAAATGAGAGCTGTGTGTAAAAGTGATACTAGGAAGCATATCTTCACACAGCATAGCAGAAATCTGAAACTTCCTCAGCTGATGTATGTATGCTCTGTCTGTTGACACTTTCACAATTGAGGTGAACAGATATTTGTTGAGTAAAATTTAAAGGGATAGGGAGCAAAGGGAAATTAAGTGATCTAACTGAACAGTCCTGAAGGGCTGAATGGTCCTTTGCCATTCATATGTTCCTAAGTTGTTTGCCACTTTTTAAGTGCAAAGCAGCAAGAAAGGATGTACAGAAGTGAGTGCACTCAAACAGTTCATTTACTTACATCTGCCATGTGAGAAAGTTCCATTGTTTCAGGCCCTGAAGATGTACACGGGTTGGTCAATGGAACTTGCAACAGCTGACTGCTGCTCTATATGTCAAATTATATTGGACCCGTGCTATCATTGAAGAGACTGAAGATATACATTTCCTTTTTTTGAAAGATTGCCTTCAAATTGGGCCTAATTTCTCCACTGGACATCGTCATTGTAAGGCATAGGACTACAGCGTGAGAGATAAAGATACAGTGGGAATGACAGGGGTCGAGTAAGGGAGCAGTGAACAGTGTTCTGGAGAAAGGTACAACTTGAGGGACAGGCTACAATGGGGGAGCAGTGTACAGTGTGAGTGAAAGGGTACACTGAGGGAGTAGTACACAGTATGGGTGAAAGGGTACACTGAGGGAGCAGTATACAGTGTGAGTGAAAGGGTACACTAAGGGAGCAGTATGCAGTGTGAGTGAAAGGGTACACTAAGGGAGCAGTATGCAGTGTGAGTGAAAGGGTACACTGAGGGAGCAGTATACAGTATGGGTGAAAGGATACACTGAGGGAGCAGTATACAGTGTGAGTGAAAGGGTACACTGAGGGAGCAGTATATTGTGTGAGTGAAAGGGTACACGAGGGAGCAGTATACAGTATGAGTGAAAGGGTACACTGAGGGAGCAGTATACAGTATGGGTGAAAGGATACACTGCGGGAGCAGTATACAGTGTGAGTGAAAGGATACACTAGGGAGCAGTATATTGTGTGAGTGAAAGGGTACACGAGGGAGCAGTATATTGTGTGAGCGAAAGGGTACACGAGGGAGCAGTATACAGTGTGAGTGAAAGGGTACACTGAGGGAGCAGTATACAGTGTGAGTGAAAGGGTACACTGAGGGAGCAGTATACAGTATGGGTGAAAGGATACACTGCGGGAGCAGTATACAGTGTGAGTGAAAGGGTACACTAGGGAGCAGCATACAATGTGAGTGAAAGGGTACACTGAGGGAGCAGTATACAGTATGGGTGAAAGTGTACACTGAGGGAGCAGTATACAGTATGAGTGAAAGGGTACACTGAGGGAGCAGTATACAGTGTGAGTGAAAGGGTACATTGAGGGAGCAGTATACAGTATGCGTGAACGGGTATACTGAGGGAGCAGTATACAGTGTGAGTGAAAGGGTACACTGAGGGAGCAGTATACAGTATGGGTGAAAGTGTACACTGAGGGAGCAGTATACAGTATGGGCACAATGAAGGATCTGTTAGTGCTAATGGTCTAAAATCAATCACTCATCCGGAATCATTGAACTCCATGGATTAGTTTATTTAAAACAGTAAATCACATTATAACTTATGAAACAGACATGACAGCAATCAGCTGATTTCTATGTTGTAGCTTTGCAAATCCAAAACTAACTGACAAGCAAGGGCACTATAAATGAAACACATGGAGTGCTTAAAGATTAATCTGTTAAAGGCAAAGTACACATACAGCATTCCATTCTTTCCGAAGAAAGGTTTAACTGTCTACATTAACAAGAAAGCCTGTGAGTCTGTTTAATGCATAGGTAATTTTCTGATGCAGTCAGATCCGTGATGATGACAGTTTCTGAGTGTGCTGTCTATTACCACAGTCCTCAGTGATATTTATCAGTTATTCGTGTCTGTGTTGGCAAGTTTCTTTTTCATGGAGTGTTGCTGCTGTTCCAAGATGTGCTCATCTTAATTCACCACAGCTGAGATTTGTTCCAGATGAGCTTTCACCTCATTCTTCAGGCTGTTTTGAGCGGTACAAATCTCCTTAGCATTTATTGTTTTATTCCTTTAGAAGCTTCTTGCTTTGGACATGGATTCTTCTAATACCATGGTCAAGCATATTTTCTGCTTAGAACCTGATCTTATAACTGTCCAGCCTCCTCAACTTCTTTTTTCTTTTCTTTTTGTCTTCTTTTGAATTTTGTACCTCTTCCTTGTGCTGTTACAGTGTGTTTGATTTCCTGCATGTCCTGCTTGACTTCTTCCCCTGGAGTATCATTGCATGACATTTATTTCTGTCTCATGAATGATCAGCAGCTCCTTTATGTATCTCCGGCTGCTTTTGGAGAACTGTCATCTTCTCTGGAAATGCTTTCAGCTCAAGCCAATGTTTCTGTAATGGCTTCTGCTGAGTCTGACCTGTTTTATGTGCAAATTGTTCTGGAACTTCCATTAAACCGGCAATATTTTCATTGGATTGGTGATGAGAGCTCTTCCTTCTTTCTGTCTTTCCCTTTGAGACCTACTTTGTATAACTCCTAAATATGTCATCTTGAAGTTGGTATTCTCAAGTTTAGATTTATGCTGCAGTAGTTGCATCCCCATTTCCTCTTCAACTTTAATTTTCTCTCCACAGCAGGAGATTTTAGTTACGCTAATTCACGAGGAAATGAAGTATTCAATTTTTCTTTATATTTAGTTCTGCAAGTGTTCCATGAAAAGTCTGTTGTGTTTTGGTTCTGTAGTTGATGTCTTACAAGGTTCATGGATGGTGATTAATCATAGACTATGCAAAGTCACAGCATGCTGATACTGATGGTCCAGCAACAACTGCGCCTTCCAGATTAATTGACTGTATTTGCACTCCAGCACTATTGACCCTGCACATGGAATTTAACAACCCATTGTAAGTTTAAAGTTTTACTTTCATAGGTTTCTTCATGAATTCCCATGCCTATGAGTACACAGTTTCTTGGAACTTTCAAGGATAGTATTCTTGATACTTGGTCCCATGTCAACTTTCATCAATAACAAATATTTTCTGAGGACAGATAATTGGAAATCTTTTCAACACTTGGACAGTGTGATGACATTGATGTCTTCCATGGGACTGACAGTGTGAAACATATGTTTATTCCTCTGTTGATGTATATTTTGTTCCAAAATTCTGGACAACCCAAGTTTCTGTACAATGGTAGATGCTTTGTTATCGGACAGCCGGCGAGAGTCTCAATATCCCCAAAGTAGCCATGTGTCTACTTGTGGTGACACTTCTCCATGAATCTCTACCCTACACACAAAGACAGTATTTTTTTATAGGGATTAAACAAAAGGTTTATCAGTCACATGTTCGATTGTCATTACATAGTTTAAGATAGGTAATTATGAATTTACAAAACTCAATGAATGTCGATGTCCTGTGATAACATGTGAATGGATTACAGGGACTGATTATCGTTTCTTCATGATTATTTGTTGATGGGAAGAGATTAAGATAGAAGAGTCTTGCCTGCTCTAAATGGGAGATTCATATACCTATGCTAATATAGAGGGGAAGTAAGACAATGGGAGCAGGAGGCAGTTTAACTGGGTTGTGGCCAAGGCTATCAGTCTTGTCTGGGAAGGACAAATACCTCTGTCTGAGGCTACAGAGGAATCCACATATGTGGCTCCACTGGGCACCTCTTCTGGGATACAGTCAGTCTCTCCCCTACTATGTTAAAAATCACACAACACCAGGTTATAGTCCCTCAGGTTTAATTGGAAGCACTAGCTTTCAGAGCACTGCTCATTCATCAGGTGGTTGTGAAGGACACAATTGTAAGACACAGTATTTATATTAAGTGAGTGTGGGAGTGTGTATGTCTGTAGGAGTATGTATGAGTGTCTGTGTGCGTGTCTGTGTATAGGAGTTTCTGTGTGTATGTGTGCGTGTCTGTGTGTGTGTGTGTCTGTGTGTGTGTATAGTGGAATGGTGGTCACCTGTAGTGTGACATGAGGCCAAGGTCCCAGTTGAGGCCCTCCCTATGGGTACCAAACTTAGCTATCAGCCTCTGCTCAGCCACTTTTCGCTGCTGCCTGTCCAGAAGTCCGCCTTGGAGGATGGTCACCTGAAGGTCCGAGGTCGAAGGTCCCATACCACTAAAGTGTTCCCCAACTGGGAGGTAGCACACCTGTCTGTTGATTGTTGTGCGAAGCCCATTCATCCGTTGCTGTAGCCTCTGCTCGGTTTCACCAATGTACCATGCCTCAGGGCATCCTTGCCTGCAACGTATGAGATAGATAACGTTGGCTGAGTCACATGAGTACCTGCCACGTACTTGGTGGGAATGCTTCCAATTAAATCTGTTGGACTATAACTTGGTGTTGTGTGATTTTTAACTTTGTACACCCCAGTCCAACACCGGCATCTCCAAATCAGTCCTCCCTACTGAGATGTTCTGTCTATATTGTAGGAGGACAGGTTTCCAATTGATACTGAGCTGAAAATGTGTTGCTGGAAAAGCGCAGCAGGTCAGGCAGCATCCAGGGAACAGGAGAATCGACGTTTCGGGCATAAGCCCTTCTTCAGGAAAGCGTTGATTCTCCTGTTCCCTGGATGCTGCCTGACCTGCTGCGCTTTTCCAGCAACACATTTTCAGCTCTGATCTCCAGCATCTGCAGACCTCACTTTCTCCTTCCAATTGATACTGCAGTGAGTCTCTTTGGCATTTGAATGTTTACGCCTTGAGTCCCTGGTATGCCTTGAAAGAGAAGTAAAACATGGAACTGATCCCTTTGTGGCTTTCCAGCTTCCTCACCTCTTTTACTCAACATCTAAATTGTCAAATTTTGGTTTGTTGATCACAGGTCAAGTTTATGACTAGATTATCTTTATGCCAGCTTGAGTATACTACATGTACATAGCCTGTTTGGAATGACACTTCCAGCCTTTACTATCTCTGCCAATGACCTTTTTTTGGCCATGTCTTACCAAATTAATTGAAAGCTGGATATTTCCTTGAGGTTAGCAGAAGGTCACAACTTCCTTGTGCCTTGGTATGATTGCTTATTCGAGTGATTGTGTCAATTGTCACATTGGCAATAAAGATCTATAAACTTTGTCAACTTGCAATGATCCCTTCATACTTATGTTCTACCCCTAGTAGCTCTTGAATGATACAAGTCTTCAATTTGTCTAAAAGATCTTTCTGGAAAACAGCCAAGAGGCGGACGTAATCAGCTATTCTGCAATTCTGCAATTCTGTTTGCTAGTTCCCATCTGGAAGATCACATAATGAGCACTTTTTTCCTGCATCGCTGACAAAATGGCCTATAGATTTTGTAGGCTACTGCCTGAATGACATGAATTTGAGTCAATGAATGTGGAAGTTAACCTGACTCTGAATTGGCCTTATATTGTGGCCCCTATCTTTCAATGACAGTTTAGCTCTTTAATCCTGGCATGTTTAATCTATGAAGACCTTCATTCCCAATTGTTAAGCAAATTTTGATGATTTATTTTTCTGCACCGAATACCAACTCTAGAAACAGTAGCTTTTAATATCATATTATGAATTCCGTTATAAGATCTGTTGTGTCACAATTTAAACTGGGGAGTTTTCTTGGGCATTCTGACAACATGCATTTGAACCTCCCATGTTTGCTAACAACCCAACATACGCCCTTATGACTTATCTATCTCAAGCAAGTAGACATGATCTCTCAATAGAGATTAGTTGCCTTGCCAGCAAGCTGTGTTTTCAATGCACTGCAATGCTGTAACAATTAACGACTTTGAGGGCTGTCTCTTGCACTTTAGCTCAATTTAAGGCTGTGGATCATGTATTCTACATGTAGATTATTTTGCCTGCTGACTGTTCAAGCATGATAATTTTCATCAGCACAATGTTTTCCATCACCGGCACTCACCACCCCCTGTTAATGACAATGGTCTAATAACCAATTTTATCAGGGACAGATTATTTATGAATATTACGAGTTATGAAGCAGGCATTATATCAAACAAAAATAAAAGTAAAGTACTGCTGCTGCTGGAAAACAAAACAAAACCAGGAAGTGCTGGAGAAACTAATAGTTCCAGCAGCATCTGTAGAGGGAAGCAGAGTCCAGTGACCCTTTGTCAGTTCTGATGATGGGTCACCTGACTTGAAACATTAACTCAGCTTGTTGCAATTGATTTGTTGCAATATTGGAATGAAAGAGCAGAAATTGTAGATGACCAGAGGACTGCTCTTGGAGTTCTGTTTCAAAATTGTGTGTTCTAGGTCACTGAATTTAACTTGACTAGTTGAAGGATGTGGGAGAAAGTGAGGACTGCAGATGCTGGAGATCAGAGTCAAAAAGGGTGGTGCTGGAAAAGCACAGCCGGTCAGGCAGCATCTGAGCAGCAGAAGAGTCAATGTTTCGCATAAGGTCTTCATCAGGAATGTCTTCAACTGACTTCATCAGTTGAAGGATGTGACCATTATACAAACTGTTATAAACCTAGAAGAGACTAACGGGAAATCAGAGTTCTTAAAGGGAATTCACTGAAAGACACTCAACACATATAACATGGTGTAGAAAAGGACTTAGCATAAGAGACAGGGTTACAATATGAAGAAACTTGGTACATTGTGAAAGAGCAAGATTCAATGTAAGGCTACACGGTATGGTGAGGGACTGGGATACCGTGTGACAGAGCAGGATACAGTATACTACAGCAGAGTACAGAACAAAAAATGGGATTCAGTAAGAACTGGTTACAATGTAGGTGTTTTGATTTTCAGGCATTATTCAATAAGGTGCTACAAAGTTGGAGCTCATGGGATCATAAGCACCTCCAAACATTTTATCTTTTGTCCAATCCCCTTTTAAAACCCAAGATTGAATATGCCTCTGGATTTTGTCCTTGAATTGTTCATAAAACCAAATTAGCTGCTCCAATTCTTACCGAACTTTGGTGCTTCCTTGCACCAGTTTCCAATGAAATGACATATAAGTAGGGTTCCCAGTAAAAATAATTCCAGACTGAATATAATCCTTCACTTATTCTGAGATCTAATATTATCATCAACTTTCTGCAGTAGAATTTTGTGTATTTCCCTAATTTCTAATAGTAGGTGCTGGAGGTATTTCTTTGGGAATGGACAGTTGTGACGTGGGCAAAATCAAGAGCAGGACAGAAACATGGTGAAAACGTTGGGCGGTCACTGTAAGATTTAGAGAGGTGGACAGTGGGCCAGTCACTTACTTGCATTGTCTTGATTTGATGGAACCTTGATGGAGTTTGACAGAAAATAAAACAATTGCACCAAGGGAGGAGACATGCTGCATTAGAGTGATGACGTCTCACCATGCTTTCCAAAAGATGTGTATGTCAGGTGAATTGGCCATGCTAAGTTGCCCGTAGTGTTGGGTGCATTAGTCAAGGTTAAGTGTAGGGAAATGAGTCTGGGTATGTAACTCTTTGAAGGTTCGGTGCGGACTTGTTGGGCTGAGGGGCCTTTTTCCACACTGTGGGGAATCTAATCTAATCTAACTGTGCATGTGTGATAGCATTGCTATGTGGAGTTGACATAAGCAGATTATCATTGTGCATGCATAGGGCAGTGCTGGTCCCTACCTTCTAGCTAGTCCAATAATTACTGATATCCATGTATTAAGTTAGTCACTCCGTGCCTTTTCATCTGTGAAAATGTCTGTTGAAGCTGCTGCACCCACAAGTATTGCTATCCTAATGGCCATGTCATTAATAGTAATGAGTAAAGCAGGGTACGTTTCCCACCCCAGTATCACATTGGGGTGCAAAGTGAAAAATCTACCCATTGACACGTGGAAGATTCTCCACAAGTTTAATTTGACCTGTAAATCAGAGGATTAAACAACAATAACAAAGACACAAGTAAAAAGGACCTCCTTGCAACTTTTGAATGCACATGAAAAAATAATGGTCTTTCAGGCTGAAAAAAAGAAGGAAACACACTTAATGCTCAAGAAAATAAAGACTTAAAAACACAAAAATATTGCTATCCTACCTGCAGACGAGGGATGCATGACCATTATTTTTTTTAAATCCGACTATCTTGAAAAGGCGATTGCACTGCTTGCAGATACTAACACTAACCAGCAGGTAGCGATAGACCCAACCCCACAACTAGATTAGATTAGATTCCCTACAGTGAGGAAACAGGCCCTTCGGTCCAACAAGTCCACACCGACCTGCCGAAGCGCAACCCACCCAGTCCCATTCCCTTCTGACTAATGCACCTAACACTACGGGCAATTTAGCATGGCCAATTCACCTAACCTGCACATCTTTGGACTGTGGGAGGAAACTGGGGCACCCGAAGGAAACCCACACAGACACAGGGAGAATGTGCAAACTCCACACAGTCAGTCGCCCGAGGCTGGAATCAAAACTGGGACCCTGGTGCTGTGAGGCAGCAGTGCTAACCACTGAGCCACCGTGCCACCCACTATTAAACAGAACCTCATCCTTTCTAACAGGACTTAAAAAATCAAATGAATTAAACATGACAGACATACAAAATATGAAACCAGATAGATCCAACACAGCATGCTTCTATGGATTTACCAAAATACACAAACCCGGTGTCCCCCTCAGACCCAAAGTCTGGTACACCAACATACAGCGTAGCCAAAGAACTCCACCAAAAACTAAAACACCTAATTGAAAATTCATGCCACTCCATTCACTCCAGCCAAGAATTCCTGAACAGCATCAAAGACACCAAGATAGAAGAGGACGAAATAATGGTCTCCTTTGATGTTACAGTCCTTTTCACATCACTTAACATCGACCTGGCCAAAGAAACACTGGCATCACTACTAGGAAAACCAGGACTACAACCACCAGACAGCACCAACTCCATCAGCAAAAACAACATCCTCAAACTAGTGGACCTGTGCCTCAACACCCACTTCACATTCAATAATAAAACCTACAAACAAGTCAACGGAGCACCCATGGGATCACCAATACCAGGGCTCATACCAGAAGCAGTAAGACAGAGACTTGAACAAGCTGCCTTCCCATCCATCCAACCCAAATGTTGAGTCTGCTACGTAGACGACATCTTCGTCGTCACAAAACAGAACAAATTAGAGGAAATAGATAACACCATCAACAATATCCTGACAGGCTAAATATCCACAAAAGAGGAGGAGAAAGACAGCAGATTCCTATTCCTAGATGTGACAGTTGAACATACGGTTAACGGAGAGCTTCAAGCCAGCGTCTACAGAAAAACAGCACACATGGACCAAATGCTTAACTTCAGAAGCAACCACAACAACACCCACAAATGGAACTGCATTAAGACATTATTTCAATGAGCTACATCACACTGCAGCACCCAAGAACTACAAACAGCAGAAGAAAAATATCTATCCAACGTTTTCTAGAATAACGGGTACCCAATAAACACAATCCGTCGATTCCACAGAAACAAATCCAAACACGCAGACACAACACAACCAAAATCTATAGCCACATTACCTTACATCAAAGACATATGAGAAATGACTTCCAGATGACTCAGACCCCTTGGCATCATGGTAGCCCACAAACCTACCATCACACTTAAATAGTGACTAAGGAACCTAAAGGATCCATTCAATACCACCAGCAAACTAACGTCATTTACAGGATACCATGCAAGAACTGTAAAGAAAAACTACATTAGACAAACTGGCAGGAAACTTGCCACCAGGATACATGAACACCAACTGGCCACCAAACGATGACCCACTCTCACTACTTTCCATACAGACTAAGGAGGACACCACTTTGACTGGGACAACACACACACATCCGAGGACAGACAAAACAAAGACACGCACAAGAATTCTTAGAGGCATAACATTCTAACCAGAACTCCATCAATAAACACATCGATTTAGATCCTATCTCCCTTCCCTTGAGAAAAAAGAACAGGAAATGACATCACCCACCTTAAAAAACTAAGACCTATAAATAGAGAGGCGGGATATACCAACAGCGCTTCACCAGAGACTCTCACTGATGAATTTCCCTAGTTTGGCCATAAAACATCTGAAAACAAACCTTCAAGCTCAGCGAGCAAACTTACAGACTTATCATCAACCTGCGCTACAAATCTTCTCAAACATTGCTGACTTTTAACCCATTTAATTGAGATGAGGAGGAATTTCTTCTCTCCAAGGATTAAGAGGTTTTGGAACTCCTTGCTTCAAGCAGCTGTGGGGCAAAGTCCTTGTGTATATTTAAGGCTGAAATAGACAGATGCTTGACCAAAGTTATGGGAAAGGGCAGGAAGGTGGATGTCAGGAATATCGGATCAGCCATGATCCCATTGAAAAGCAGAGCGGGCTTTGATCCTGTTCCTATTTCATATGGTCTTATAGTCTTAACGTTTGTGAATTAATTTCCTTACTAAGGTGGATTGTTCAGCCCCTGTCAGGTCTGGTCACTCCAGTCACCAAGAGAACCATTGACCAGTTGCAATGTGGAATGAAAGGACTGAGGATTGCTGTTGGAGTTCTGTTTCAGAACTGTGTGTTTGAGCTCATTGAATCCAACTTGGGACTGTTGAAAGATGGGACTACGAAAGTAATGCGTGTAAGCTCTCTGATGCCTAACCTAAGGCTTGGGATTTCAGGGAAAATCTGTCTGTGAATAAGATCACTGAATAAGTCGCACAGTGTTATAAAGATGTCTAAAATACATAATCGTGAAGGAGCTGTTTGAGTTTCTAATACTTAATATTTTATGATTACAGTGTCTTGGTTTGGTGGAGTTTGACAGGAAGCTTTTACAGAGGTGGGGAAGGACATCCTTAAACATTTTTCAAAAATCTGTTTTGCTTACAATAGTTTTGAAACACTTATTTGCTGTGGGATGTGGGTGTTACTGGCTTAGTCAGTTTTCCCTAATTTCCTGGAGTGGCTGATGGTTAGGACAGTATTCTGACCCAGCAACAGGGAAAGAACAGTAACTCCCAAGGCAAGAAGTAAAAGAAAAATACTGCCGCTACTGGGAGATCTGAAATAAAAACAGAAAATGCTGGAGAAACTCAGTAGGTCAGGCAGCATCTGTGGAGAGAGAAACTTAACGTCTCGAGTCCAATGACTCCTGTTGGCACAGCATTTATATTTCCAAGTCAGAATGGTGTGGGGCTCCAAGGGAAATTTCTAGCTGTATCTGCTGTCCTTGTCCTTCTAGGTGGAGGTCGTGGGTTTTGAAGGTGCTGTTGAAGGAGCCTTAATGAGTTCTTGCAGTGCATTCTTGTGGATGCGGCTGCTTCTGTGTTTCAGCAGGTGGATGGAGTGGATGTTCAAGGAGTTGCTTTGTCCTGGTTGGCACTGAGCATCTTGGGGGTTGTTGGACCTTCCCTGAACCACCCAAGCGGAGATAATCCATCCCACCAGGGGCTTGGTGGTGGTGGACAGGCATTTGGTGCAAACTGTTTGGTGCAATTTGGCTGTAGGGTTCATTTATACAACAGTAGCTGTGTTTCAGCAGTGAGGATGTGAAAGTTAATTTAACCTTTGGCCAAAAAGACAGAAACTCTATTAGAGGAGCATTATTATGAGGGGATGGAATAGTGGTTTTGTTGCTAGATTTAGTAACCCGGAGACATGGTTTCAAATCCCACTAAGATGGAGTCTGAATTCAAGAAAAAATGGGAATTAAAAGTCTAATGAAACGATTGTTACCAAAAAAAACCCATGGTTCCCTGTTGTCCTTACTTAGTCTGGCCTACGTTTGGCCCTAGACCCACAGCAATGTGGTTGACTCTTAACTGCCCTCTGGGTAATTAGGAATGGGTAATAAATGCTGGCCCAACCAGTGATGCCCATATCCTGTGAACTAATGGATTTTCTTTTAAATCCCTCAGCACTGAAGCAACAGCTGAGGTCACAATTTCAAATTTCTGGAATAAGGTGTGGCCCATCACTTTCAAACTGACAGGTTTAGATTTTTTAGATTTAGATTTAGGCTTTATTGTCATGTGTACTCAAGTATGGTGTACAAGAGAACGGTGAAATGTGGAAAATACTGTATCGCCACACACGGTGCCAACTTAGTTACAAAGTAATAGGTACAAATTTTATTTCTTTATTTTTCTATTTTTGTAAGTAAGTTAAGAAGTTCAGTACTATGGTCTTCTTAGCAGGAAGTAGAAAAAAAGAAGAAAAACAAAGAATATAAGATTTATTTGATTCATTTATTTATTTGATTTATTTATTGTCGCATGTATTTTGTTATAAAACAGTAAAAAATGTTGTATAGTGTCTCCACTCTCCAGCAGCATCTTAAAACATAGAAAAATAAAGCAAAGCATAGAATATAAAGGCAGACACATTAAGAAATAAATTAAAAGTGTTCAGCTTTACTGTCCTTCTTGTTAAGTGCTCTGCCATGGGTTGTGGGCCTAGTGGCCAGGCACAAGTCCATTTCACCATGCCGCCACCATTGGAATGAAAGTCACCACTCTTTGGTGCCATCTTGTCTTCAATGACGCCCTCACCACAATGAGTCCTTGATGGACCTCGCCAACGCAAATGACACCGATGCTATACGGGCCTAAACTCGACTCTGGTACCGCCAATGGTCTGCTTCCAGCCCACCTCACCAATGCAGCTCCTGTTGACACCATCAGGAATCCAAACCCGCCTCTGCCACAGCAACCATGAATCAGTGCTAGGACCACCTCGTCAATGCAGAGTCCGCCGGGAACTCAAACTCACCTCTGACACTGCAGCTTTACAATTAAGTCAAGGCTAATTATAAAGATATTAACATGAAGTTTAGTATCTCCTTCACTCTGCTTTTGGTGATTCTGTGCATGTTTAAACTGAAGATATTAAGTACATTGTCGAGAGTTATCAGAGAATTTACTGAGCCCAACAGTACAAACTATATTCTTGCTTAATGACTAAAATTGATGCATCTCATATGTTCCAGCTCAGTTGCCCCCTCCAGCAGCAAATGAAACAATATCCTTTTAACTGCTTAGACAATCCCCTCACCGGCCCCAGATTAACAGGAAATCATACAGAGAGGAGCTGAGAAAGCAATGTTTACAATTATTTTCAGTGCCTCTTTAGCACGCAAAGAGGAAATGAAATGAGTTATGTTCTTTCCACCCTCAAAAGCAAGTATGTAAATGGAGGCCCAATCTGTATTAGATTTGGTCATGATATTACTTCCTGGTCAAACAACTTGTGGCTTAGGCTCGTGGGTGAAAGAGGGTAAGGGACAAGAGGATTGTCTGCTCCCAGCGAAATGTACAATCTTGTGAGTCCTTGCCTTGTGAAAGAAATTGGGAGAATATTTTAAAAGTTAATATTTTTTAATGGACTTTAGTATATCAAAATCACCATCAGGTGAAAAAACGTTATCACCAATTTGTAACTGTCTGCTAAAATGAGCATGATAGTGAGGCTGAAGGGTATTAATAGTGGGAAATTCTATTGGGGCACTGAAAATGGAACCGTCCTTGTCTAAGGAAATTGATGGTGGGATTTTCTCTCAATCAAGGGGTCATTAACTGCAGAGGGACACTGAGAAGGGCCACTCTGTGTTGTGTTATGGCATAGATTTCAGATCAGATAGACCTGTACCCTTGAGACAGTAACATGCCATCACAACATATGATCTTTTGCTTTAAAGGTACCTGCCTCACCTTCAGTCACTGGCTCTCTTTAACGAGTAAACGTAGTGTGTGCAGTTTGTCAGTTATATGTATGCAATATATTGTGATATCGGTAGCATGAATGTAAGCCTGAGATATTGTAGCCTTGTAAATAGTTGGTATTGTAAATAAATTTGAAGACTTCAGATTTTACACTTTTGCAATATATGTTACCTATCTCACACAGAGATAGCCACAAATGCCATCACGGTCTGTAAGAGGACACCAATGCAGGAATCCGGTTGGAACTTTGATAGCGAGACTCTCTCTGTGAGGATAGAAGACCCCTTTACAAAGGGTCACACAGATTTCTCTGTAAAGCAAATATCCATTTCATAAATCTCATCTCTGGAATTGTTACCAATCTAAGATCTTTAAAATTCCAATTGTATTGTGCATTTTTGCTTTCCAGAATGTTGCAATTATCCTCGACAAATTCTATGGTGTAGCTGACGATTGAACCTATCTTCAGCTTGGCCTCTGTTCAAGTCTCTCTAACATATTGTGCCAAAAAAACAGTTCTGCATCAACCATCTCTAGTTCCAATGTTTGTTCAGCTTAACTTCAGGAAAACAAAAACACCAAAATCACTGCCATATTCTTGGCCTGTTACTCTATTTCTCAATACAGCAAAAAATGTTCAAAAAATATGGACTTAAAACTAACAAATTCCAAATACAACAGAGAGCAGAACAATAAAATATTGGATATATTTTGACTATGTCAACTCAATTTCACATTGAAATAACCATTTAAGAATGAGACTAGATATTAAACAGAGATAGTCATGACTGAATCTTTACCAGCATTTTTACTTTCACAAGCTTTCTGATTATTTAAATTGCAACAATTACAAAATGGGTAGGGCACAGAAAGAAGCCATTCAGCCCATCATGCCTGCATTGGTTCTTTTAGTGCCAATTTCCCCAAATCCCACATATCATGGCCGATCACAAAGATTTTCCACAGTAATTTGGGGTGATTCGTGCCCATTTATTTTATTTAACAGTAGGTGTTGCTGACTGATCAATTTTTGATTAGATTTTCCAATTTTGGTGCTCAGCTTTCCTGTTTGCTGATTGGGAGTTTCCCGACCTTGTTCAGGTATGATTATTTCCAACCATTCGTGTTAACTTGCTCCTCCACTTCACTCCTGCCTCAGCAACTGAAGTCCTCATTCATCCTTTGCTACCCCCAGACCTGACAATTCCAACACCCTTCTGACCAATCTCATAACATTATTTCTTCTACAAACTTGAGTTCATTCAAAGTTCTACAGCCTATGGCCAAAATGACATCAGGTCCTTACTACCCATGACCTATGTGCTAGTTGAGCGACACTAGCTCTTGTTTAAGCAATATTTTAATTTCAAAAATGATCCTATTTTGAAAGCCCCTCCATTGCCTCACCTCTTTCTGTCTCTGTGACCTACTCCAGCCTCATAACCCTCTGAAATATCTGTGCTCAGCTAAATCTGACCACTTCAGTATCTTTCTGTTTTCTGCTTTCAGATGTTCTTCAAAACCTATCAAGTTTTTTCCTCATCTCCTTTAATATCATGATTAGTGGCTGTGTCAAATTTTACTTTCTACCACTTGAAGCACTTTGGATTTTTAAAAATCACATTAAAGCCCCTTCCACAGGTTGTTGTTGTGATTGACTACCTTTTTTTTTATTTTGCATGCCACTTGACTTTCTGAGAGAGAGGAATATCAGATCAGCCACAATTTCGCTGAATGGCAGAGTAGAATCAATGGGCTGAATGCCTCCTTCTGCTGCCATATCTGACGTCTTATGGAGGTGGAAGTATTTATTTGTCGAAAATAAGCGCGACTTTAATAATCACGCACAAAAGTTATCAGAGAGTGACATAATTTAGCTATCAGCAGCAAATTTCAGCAGTGGTACACTTGCACCCTCTCATGTGAAATTGATGTGGAGATTTCTATGGAAGCAGATCTTTCAAAATTAAAGGAGATTATTCATCCAATATGCAGACATTGAGCCATTTCTGCATCATTTGTTTCTCCAATTTTTGTAGTAATTGTTTCACGTTTTACCTCACGAGCAGTTACAATGCAGGTATCTACTTAGCAACATGGAAAATTGTTCTGTGCACAAAAAAAGGACAAATCCACCCAGGCAATTATTGCCCCCTCACTATATTCTCTTTTCATCACTTAAGAAGTGGAAAATGTCAACTCTCCCAGTCCACAACCCTCTGAAATATCAGAGTTCAGCTAAATCTGGCCACTTTCACATCACTGTTGTCTGAAGCACTTGCTTAGCAATAACCTGCTCAGTGATACCTCCGTTTGGTCACTCAGCTCTTACCATTTGGTCACTCAGCCTTAGTTTACTAACATTTCTGCTATGCCAACAGCACCCTCAACTGAACACACGAAGTTACTTTGAGAGTGCCCAATTCGGGCAGTGTGCCAGATACAAACCGTGCCATCTGTAGCAAGGGCACAAACAGCCATTGCAGAACTGGGCAGATGCAAGCCAATGGCAGCATCTAATTTCTACAGCCCCACCCCCTCCCTTTCCCTGCAGCTGCCCAGTTGACCTGCAGGAACAGCAGCAACACTGTATATTTTTGAAATAAAAGATTCAAATGAATCTTTGTGACAGCTGAGTTTCAAGAAAAGTGCTGAAGGTAGAGTCCCTTTAAAAATTGCCCATTTTACCATCTGACGTCACAAACATTATTTGGAAGAAAAGAAAAACTGCATGATGCTAATCCAAATGTCCTACTTCACACAGGGGCAGCGTCTGGAAATCCTCCAATGGCAGCTGAGGGCCCGACTGCCCCACCAGCGAGCATGCTAGATAAAATGGCGGGCTACGAGTCAATAGCAATAGGTGATGGTAAGTGAAGGACAGAGGTTCAATGTTTGTGGCAGATTAATCATATGAAGAAAACCAAACACTGTAGATACTAGAAATCTGAAACGGAAACAGAAATTGTTGGAGAAAGTGCATCTGTGGAGAGAAGGCACAGTTAACGTTTTGAGTCCTTCTTCAGAACTAATTGTAGCTGGTAGTATATATGTTGGTGACACAGGATAAGGGTGAAGGAGCGACCAAATAAGCTAGATTGGAGCCCAGAGAGAGGGAAAGACAGGCAGACAAAGGGATGGATAATAGTAACACAGGGAGACAATGAGTTGGTGGGGACATTGATGGGGACAATGAGTTGGTGAAAATGGGTTAACTGTACTGAAAGCAGCCCGTGTCAGGGTCTGTGGTGTATGGGAGAGGTAAATGACATGGAAGAAGGTATCCAGGCCCTAAAACTATTGATCTTAATATCGTGACCTAAAGGTTGCAAGGCACCCAAGTAGGAAGCTGTTCTTCCAGCTTACACTGAGCCTTGCTGGAGCACTGCAGCAGATCTGAAATCAAAATGTTGGCCAGGGAACAGGGTAGTGGATCAAAGTAGCAGGCAACTGGAAGCTCAGAATAATTTTTGTGACAGGATGTAGGTGTTGTGCAAAAGTATATGATGTTATGCAAACCTGATCAAATGTGTCAACCCAAATTCAGATTGGTACCTCCAATCTGATTTAGCAAGGGTTTCAAATAGGTTACACTTAGAATAGTAAGTCCTCACTAAAAGGTGTGGATATGTTCCTGAAACCTTTGTGCTCTGCATCATGTTGTGACTGTACAGGACATTGGTGAGGGTACTTTTGGAATACTGTGTTCAACACTGGTCTCCCTGCTATAGGAAATATGTTGTTAAACTTGAAAATGTTCACAAAAGATTTACAAGAAGGTTGCCTGGGTTGGAGGGTTTGACCTCTAGGGAGAGGCTGAATAGGCAAGGTCTTTCTTCCCTAGAGCATTGGAGATTGAAGGATGACCTTATAAAGCTTTATAAAGTCATAGGGGACATGGATAGGATGAATAGCCAAGGTCCTTTCTTTCCCAGGTTAGGGGAGTCCAAAACTAAAGGACGTAGTTTTAAGGTGAGAGGGGAAAGATTTAAAAGTAATCTAAGATGCAACTTTATCATGCAGAGAGTGCTGCGTGTATGGAATGAGCTGCCAGAGGAAGTGATGGAGGCTGGTACAATTGCAACATTTAAAAGGCATTTCGATGAGTATGTGAATAGAAAGAGTTTTGAAGGATATGGGCCAAATGCTGGCAAATGGGACTAGATTAATTTAGGATATCTGGTCGGCATGGACAAGTAGGACCAAAGAGTCTGTTTCTGTGCTGTACAACTCCATGACTCTATTCGAAGTTTCTTTCTGATTTAAGTGCATTGTCATTGACAGGTCATTCCGTTGTTTATTTGTATGTGACTCTATTTAAATTGATATTATAACAAATATACAATAAGTTGAACACTAGGTATACTATTGACATGATTGTGATGCATAAAATGAGAGGAAATTCTGTCTCCATTTTCCACAGAAGAAAGGTATCTGCCTCCCCCAGTTTATCCAATGCCCAGTGCAGACTGTGGCCAACAACAGCCTGTTCAGCAGTGGAGGTGAGACTTGAATCTGAAACGTATAAATCTGGAAGTGGCCCTGCTCTATATGATGCGTTTTAAAGGGACACATAGTATTTCCAGCAAACAGCCATTTTGGCTATGAAGGTGTTTCCATTCCTCTTCACCAGCATAATATTTTATTCCTTTCTCCCTCATCTTATGAAATAATATGTAACCACTCCTTTAAGGTAACATGTCCCACATTCTTGTCATATATTGGGTTTATTATTGACTGTCTTACATTATTTTGACCCCAATTTTGAACTTTCCCACAAAGATCAATTTTTATTGTAGTGGTCCTAGATCAACATTTCTATTTAATTATTGATTTTGAACCTCCCTCATCCTCCAACTTTAAATATCCTTGCAGAATGTTCTATTCTCTGATTACCTTGTCAGGCAAACAAATTTACAAACCCTGGCTGATCACCTGGCTTGAAGGTGATGGTCAAGTGGGGACATGCCAGGCCAGATTGTGGTTGAATACAATTCTGCTACTGCTCATGACCCACAGTATCTCAGTCTTGAGTTGCTAGTTCAACATCAACTTTGGCAATGATTACTTTTATGAGTGAATAAAACATTGGTAAATGAATGGATGAAAAAGGAAGAGGCTATTGACAAAAAAATACACTAAAGATATTCTCTGTACCGTCTCGCCTACAGTATTCCCTCCATCAATGAAGATAAAGCCAGACAAGCATTGATCAAATATGCATCTGATCATGTCACTTACAGCAGCCGGCCCGCGGAAGAAATGGTCATCAAAGAGTTAAAACCGTATAACATGTACCGGGTATGTGATTGCTGGACTATTATTGTGGATTTGAAGTGTCTTTCACTTTCTGTTCTAAACTGTCCCCCTTGTTGATAATCAAGTGCTTCATTCAAGTAATGGGCATTAACTGGGGATTCAACTGTGCTCATTTTACTAAGAGCAGGAGTAGGATATCAGGAGACTTCCTTATGGTAATGGTTACCAATGGATCCAGTGGGCAGTCAAGGAAGTGTTTCAGAGTGACTGTGACTCCATCTGCTCCTTGCAAAGCTAACACACACAATGTTCACTGGTATGCAAGTGATTTTCTGTAGCCCGCGGATATGGGTGTCAGCTATTATAATTGCAACAGCACACTTGGAACTGTCACATATTAGGTGTACCTCATAATCACTTGTGACTCAGTTAGGCCCCACTCGATTCAAACTGTCTCCATCCAAAGAAGAAAGCCAACCAAAATTTAGATCCTCAATTTTGCTCTAAATTTCAATCGGTTTTTTGGCAGGGTGTAATTTTCCCAGATATTGTAAGGGTCCTGGTAAAATCTCTCAATAAATATTTCTTCTCCAAAAGGTTTACCAAACACCTTGACACAAAACTTGAAAAAGTAAAACAATTTAACTTTTAAACACACGCAAGCTTATTAGATTGAACAAATGAAGGTGTTTCCGTGAATATATGAAAATTATCAATCACAAAACTAGATAAATGCCAAAAAAAAAAGCCAGCTCTAATTTCTATGAAATGATCCAAGGTATCAGATTTACTTGGTATAGATTACTTTCTTTCCAAATGAAATTTAGGATATCAGTCAGGTTTTGAAGAAAGCATTTCCTAATCAAACTGTTGGGAGATTATTATCCATCTCTGCAATAGGTAGGACTTGAACCCTGGCCTCCTAGTCCAGAGGTAGGGACATTATCACTGCACCACAAGAAGAGCTACCCCCAATCCCTGAGTGCATGGGATTTATTAGGGGATCTGAAACCATCTAAAGAATTCCAATGAATCAAAGTTGTCTAAGTTCATTTATAATGAATTTTTGGAGCAGTGTAATCAATGGTTACACAGAAAATGTTAATCTGATCAATCATAGACCCTCTCTAATTGATATTGGTTATTTAGTGACAGCATTGCAAAGCATTGGGAGGGAAAGCATTTATTGCCCATCCCTATTGCCCTTCAGAAAGTGGTGGTGAGCTGCCTTCTCAAACCGGTGCAGTCCATGTGCTGTATGGGCATCCACATTGCAGTTTTGAAAAGGGTTCCTTAGCAACAACTTGATAATGCCACAGTGAAGGAACAGTGATGTATTTCCAAGGTAGGAGATCTTGGTGACAATCTCTTCATTGAATAGATTAGTGCAAGGCCACAAGTCTCAAATTATGTCCCAGATCCCAAACATTTACCTGAAATTCTTCATTAATGTTTCTTAGAGAGGCATGGGGTATTTAAACCCAATCCGCCCATTAGGAAACTGAGCTGAGGGGTGACCTTATAGAGGTTTATAAAATCATGAGGGGCATAGATAGGATAAATTGACAAACTCCTTTCCCTGGGATGGAGGAGTCCAGAACTAGAGGGCATAGCTTTAGGGTGCGAGGGAAAAGATACATAAGGGACCTTTTTCACACAGAGGGTGGTGCATGTATGGAATGAACTGCCGGAGGAAGTGGTGGAGGCTGGTACAATTGCAACATTTAAGAGGCATTTGGATGGGTATATGAATAGGAAGGGTTTGGAGGGATATGGGTTGGGTGCTGGCAAGTGGGACTAAATTGGGTTGGGATATCTGGTTGGTATGGATGAGTTGGACCGAAGGGTCTGTTTCCATCTCTGTGACTCTGTGAATGTGATGCTAGTTCTAAACCTTATCCAAATTTGCTCTCCACTGAAGCTAACCTGGTGTAAGGTTGAGTGAGGTGTAAAACCTTCTCCCAAATCCTTTCGATTTCCTGTCTGCCAAGGTTACAGAATCACAGAATTGTGACAGTGCAGAAGGAACCCGTTGTGCCTGTAACAGTCTATAACTCGGTGCCAATCTCCTGCCTTGTCCCATATTTTGCGCAACATTTCTATCTAAATAACAATCCAATGCCCTTTTGAATGCCTCAATTGAACCCGCCTCGACTGCGTTTCCAGGCAGCGCGTTCCAGACTTAACTCTTCACTGCGTGAAAAAGTTTATTTCTCATGTTACACTTACTTAATTTGCATATCACTTTAAACCTATGTCCTCTTGTTCTTGTTTCTTTTACAAGGGGAAACATGTTCACCCTATCCAATCTATCCATCCGCTCATGACTTTGAAAACCTCAATCAGATCTCTTCTCGGTCTCCTTCTCTCCAGGGAACAATCCCAACTTCTTCAATCCATAGCTGGAAGTTTCTCATTCCTGGAAGCATTCTTGTAAATCATTTTTGCACTCCCCCCAATGCGTTTACATCTTTCTTAAAATGCGGCATCCGTAACTGTACACAATACTCCAGCTGGGGTGTGACAAGTGTCTTATACAAGCTCCAAAATCATCTCCTTGCTCTTTGTTCTCTGTACCCTTATTAATAAAGCAAGAAGCACTATGCTTCATTTACTGCTCTCTCTTCACCTGTTCTGCCGCCTTCAATGATCTGCACACATAGACACCAAGTTCCCTCTGCTCCTGCACATCCCTTTAACATTGTACCCCCTATTTTAATCATATTTAATCTTCTTCCAACTAAAGTGCATCAGCTCAGACTTCATTGGGTTGAACCTCATTTGCCATTATTGGCCCACTCCACCAACATTTCAATGTCCTCTTGGAGTTTTACACTGTCCTCCATTCTGTGGTTTAGTGCCAGATATCGGGGTTTGATTCCACCCTCGGGTGACTGTCTGTATGGAGTTTGCACATTCTCCCTGTGTCCGCATGGACTTCCTCTGGGTACTCTGGTTTCCAAAGATGTGCAAGTTAGGTGGATTGACCATGCTAAATTGTCCATAGTCTCCAGAGATGTGCAGGCTAGGAAGGTTAGCCGTGGGAAGTGCATGGTTACACAGACAGGGTAGGGAAGGTGGGTCTGGGTGGGATGCTCTTTGGAGAGTCAGTGTGGACTTGATGAACCAATGGCTGCTTCCACACTGTATGGATTATATGATTCTCCTCACAGCTTACAATTCTTCCAAGTTTTGTGTCTTCTGAAAACTTTGAAACTGTCCCTTGCACACCAAGATCAGATTATTAATATGTATCAGGAAAAACACTATCAACCGCTGGGGAACTCCACTACAAACCTTCCTCCAATCGAAGAGTATCCATTTACCATTACTTTCTGCTTCCTATCACTTAGCCAATTTTGTATGTATATATCACTGTATTCTAACAGATGAAAGGCTTAACAGACAATCAATTTTTCAATGTATAATTTCAGTTACATCACACTGCAAATTTTTGCTATAAATTCTGTGTTACGATCGAGCCCTCCACAATCACCTGATGAAGGAGCGTCGCTCCGAAAGCTAGTGTGCTTCCAATCAAACCTGTTGGACTGTAACCTGGTGTTGTGTGATTTTTAACTTTCTATTTTCATCCTATTCTTCTCCTTGGACTCCTGAGTTGTTCTATATGTTTTGAGCCAGTTGTCAACTTCCCAATAGATTTCCCAATATATCCATTCAGCATTTAAACTTTGACCCAGTGTTTCCAAATTCTGTATGAAATTCCAGACTTTTATCTGGACTGTGTGAGGAATGCTGATGATCTACTACCTCGGAAGTCCATAGGTACCTCCCACGTGCCACCCATAAGCTGAAATACATTGTAACTAGTGTATCATTTCTCATTTTGCATGCTGTATGGCACTGCAGAAGGAACTGCGTAAAACAAACTAGAAAACCTTGATTGCTCAGCTAACTTCCTATTTCGTTTCAGTATTGCCTAGAAAGCTTCACTGAATCCAGGTCACCTGAATGGAAAAGTGAACCTTATTACAGTGAGTATGTCACATTTCAAGAAACGTGGGATTGGCTCTTATCGGGCTCTGAACAATGTTGACTGGATGAGAAATTTGGGATAGTCACTTCTTGACAATGAGAATAACTCCTTGCTCTTTCAAACAGATGTCCAGACATCAAGACAAGATTCTCGCTTCTGATTGGCACAATGCCGAGTAACAAGAATTATTGCTTGTAAACAGCTTCATTAATTGCAAATCTTGCCTCGTTAATATGCCCCTTCTTATTCTACGACCCATTGCAAGGAACTGTGGACTTGGACAATTCTCAACATTGAAAGTGACCTGGTGATTCCAAGTCGCTTCTTGGTCCTCCATCTTGGTCACTTGACAACAGCACCTCAGGGCACCGTTCAGCCACTTCCCGCACCTCTGACCTGGAACCTCACCCCTCCCAACGCAACAAGGACTGAAACTCCCCCCACCGGTCCACACCTTCCAACCCACCACCCTCCACATACATCGCATCATCCTCCACCACTTCCGCCACCTCCAAACGGACCCCTCCCACCAGAGATACATTTCCCTCCGCACCCCTATCAGCATTCCAGAGAGACCATTCCCTATGCGACTCCTTCGTCAGGTCCACGCTCCCCATCAGCCCACACCCCACTCCTGGCACATTCCCTTGCCACCACAGGAAGTGCAAAACCTGCACCCACACCACTCCCCTCACCTCCATCCAAGGCCCAAAGGATCCTTCCACATTCAACAGAAATTTACCTGTACCAATGTCATCTAGTGTATCCGTTGCACCTGATGTGGTCTCCTCTACATCAGGGATACAGGACGCCTTCTTGCGGATCGTTCCAGGGAATCTCTGGGATACCCGCATCCACCAACTTCACTGCCCTGTGGCTGAACACTTTAACTCCCCCTCCTACTCAGTCAAGGACATACAGGCCCTGGGCGTCCTCCATCACCAAACTATTACCACCTGATGCCTGGAGCAAATATGCCTCATTTGGGACCCTGCAACCACATGGGATGAATATGGATTTCAACAGTTTCCTCATTTCCCCTCCCCCCACATTATCCCAGTCTCAAGGCTCCAACTTGGCACCACTCTCCTGACCTGTTCATCACCTTTCCCATCTCCTCGGATGCTGCCTGACCTGCTGTGCTTTTCCAGCACCACACTCTCGACTCTGACCCCCAGCAAATGCAGTCCTCACCTTCTCTACATGCACTCCCCATCCACACAGGGCTGGATCTGACACCTGCTGGCCTCTCAGACCCCTTGTGGCACCACTCTGATTCACTTGCAGGATGTTTCTGCACTTCAAAGCTGCAATTCAGGACATACTGGCCACTAACACTGAAATGCTGCAGCCGCAAGGACACTTTATGCATCGGGACGAGTACTCAGATCATGGATTGTGCCAGGCTGCATCTCAGGGCTGTTCACTTGTTCTCTTAGCACCCGCCCACTTTGAACCTACTTACTTTGCTTTGCCATTTTTAGCACTTGACCTTCCCAGCCTGAGGTACCAGGCTGATAGTACTGTTGCCTTGCTTTACTCTTTGGTGCAGACACAAAGTCAGGAGGCTGGTCACAGTTGTCAACAGTCCTCAGTCAAGCCAGGGGGTATAGCCTTCAATAAGGGGGTCCTGGTTCAATAGTCAAGGACAGCCTTCCATATCACTCTAGGGACTTGGGCAAGGTCAGCTAGCCACTTGGGGCAGGAGAGGCAGGATCCTCTCTTTCTGGGGCAGTGTGAGAGCCAAGTGTTAGGCATATGTTCAATTCCAACCCTGATTCTTTCTGCCCTGTCGTGGGCTGTTTTTCTCCTGAAATGAGAGAAAGGAAGGGGCTGAGTGAGAAAAGGTGTATTGAGTGAGTGAGTAGGCAAGGCAGAGGTTTGGTGGGGACTCAGGGTGGATAAGAGTGAGTGAGGAAGGAAATTGAATGTGAGAGTGGTGGAGTTGAGCCTTGGTGAGAGGGGGTCCAGGAGCAGAGGTGGAGTCAATGTATGGCAGCAGAGAGAAGATGGTGCCACCTTCCCTAGCCAAGCGGAGATGGTCATTAACTGATGGGCACTCCTCCAGAGAGCTGAGACTGCACTGACCTCCGGTGGCACCTTCAGAACAGGCTGGCAGGTGGTGGTGTATCATCATTTACCCTGCTCTGCACCAGCCTGCCCACCAGCATGTCCAGGTCATTAACCCCCATGTGAGGCACCAATTCCCCCTTATCTGCCATGGCCAGAGAAAATGTCAGAGTGTGCAGGGCAGCTCCAGACTGACAGTGCATGTCTGGGTGCACAAATGTCTTTTAAAGTCGGTACAAGCACCCAGGATGCAAGTCTATACCAGCATATCCAGTCAGTGGCAAGTTTTCCCAGGTACAGCGGGATGGTAAAATCGGGCTAGGATCAAGTAGCAGGTGCATTATGAGAGTGCTGTGGGATGTTAAGAATTGAGAGTGTGGTGCTGGAAAAGCACAGCAGGTCAGGCAACATCCAAGGCGCAGGAGAATCGATGTCTCGGGTATAAGCTCTTCATCAAGATTCCTGATGAAGGGCTTATGCCCGAAACGTCAATTTTCCTGCTCCTTGGATGCTGCCTGACTGGCTCTGCTTTTCCAGCACCACACTCTCAACTCTAATCTCCAGCATTTGTAGTCCTCACTTTCTCCATGTTTATGAGTTAAGTCTGAAATGATGTGGTGAGAAATCTCACGAGATGCCTCACAGCGACAAACCTTCCAAGAAACTAAACAAAATTAACACGACCAAAATGTAGTGGCAGTTACTAAGGGTCAATCCCTAAATATCTGTTAAAACTTTTGAGGTTGCAATGAGCACCAGATTAACACAATGACTTACTGACCATTAGAAATGTATTTGAAAGTCCCATGTTCTCGTTTCAAAACCTATTTTCAATTTGTAAGGTGGTCCAATGAGCCTTAATGAATAGCTAAACTCCACAGATTGGAAAATATATAGTACTTGACATTGACTATGTTAGCTGATCTCAGTAGGAGTGTATAACTGACCTTAATATGCCAGAATTAGGGAAGGAAATGTGACAAATGAGAACTCCTCATGCTTTACTAACTGTTGGGGTACATTTTGTCAGTAAGCTATTCAACTGGATCATTGTAAATAAAGGTCTTAAATAAACTAATGGAAAGTGACCATCAACAGGAAAGATCCAATACCTAAAGAGTTACTGTGCATGTGAATCAACACGTCAAATTAAAATGAATGAAGTGCTACCACAGCCTGCTTAATCAAGTGATGTTGAGTCTACTGGTGAGTTCTTGAGCTTGAAATAAAACTAGTCGTCTTCCTGTTCACACTCTATACTCTCTCACAGCTGCTGTGTTTCCAATTTAGAGACCATTCATCTCATGATTGTTTGCTGTGTACATTGCCACATTTGACTGCACACAACAGTCACCACTCTTTCAAGCACATGTCATCCTGTGGGCTATTTCCAGAACACACTAGAGTCCCATGAAGACACTCACTCTACAAATTTCTCACCCAACTCATGGTTTGTTTAGAAGTAGTGATCATGAGCACTGTATTCACTCTCTACCTTCAAAGTTTACAACGTTTCTGTGAAAGAGAGAGGAACAATGAGCCAGGATTGTAGCTCTGGTGTAGGCTACAGTCAAATAGCTTGTTGTCATTCATTTTTACAAACAATGGTTTTGTACAGCTGAAGCAAATTTTCCTTCACATTTGAGGCCTAAGTGTCTTTTCAATAGCTTGTTGTCTCCTGACTTTTAACAATTCAAATGCTGGGAATCCCTAACCTCTTCATTCCCTCCAGTTGCTAGTTTCTCCAAGATTTGGAAGTACAATAGACAATAGGCAATAGGTGCAGGAGTAGGCCATTCTGCCTTTCGAGTCTGCACCACCATTCATTCTGATCATGGCTGATCATCCTCAATCAGTATCCTGTTCCTGCCTTATCTCCATAACCCTTGATTCCAATATCCTTAAGAGCTCTATCCAACTCTTTCTTAAACAAATCCAGAGACTGG
>NC_057727.1:67793997-67884024 GCF_004010195.1 Chiloscyllium plagiosum | reverse complement strand
AATAGCCAGAATGTCTTTCCTCAAATTTGGAGACCAGAACTGCACACAATATTCCAGGTGCGGTCTCACCAGGGCCCTGTACAGCTGCAGAAGAACCTCTTTGTTATGAAGGCCAGCATGCTATTAGCCTTCTTCACTACCTGCTGTACCTGCATGCTTGCCTCCATTGACTGGTGTACGAGAACTCCCAGATCTCTCTGTACTGCCTCTTTACCTAACTTGACTCCATTTAGGTGGTAAATACACAAATGCGTCTTCCTTGGTTCCAAAGAAGATGAATACACATTTGCACACATTCAGCTCAATCTGCTAGAGTTTTGCCCACTCGTTAAATCTACTTATGCCACTTTGCCGCAACCTTTTCCCACTGGCACAGTAACTCTGAAATAGTAACACTTTAGAAATATCACTCTCTATTCTTAGGAACATAGGACGTAGACACAGGAGTAGGCCATTTATCCCATCACGGCTGCTCCGGTATTTAATAAGATTGATTGTCACCTTCAATTACATTTCCTGTTTGAATGCAATAAACCTTAGAGTCATTGGAAATAAGAAAAAGCAAATGGAATTTGGGCCTTAATTGCTAGAGTTTTAAAGATAGGGAAGTCTTGTTACAACTATATCAGGTATATACTGTAGAGGCCACATCTGGAATACTGTGTACAGTTTTAGTCCCTGTATTTAAAAAAAAGGATATACTGGCATTGAAGGCTTCACCAGGATGATTCCTATGATGAAATGGATGACTTGACAAGAATAGGTTCGGTCTTTATTCGTTAGAGATTTTGAAGAATATGGGGTGATCTTATTGAATCTTACAAGGGTAGATGTTGAGATGTTTCCATTAGTGGCAACTCTTGAAATATGGGACACAGTTACAGAATAACAAGACAAAACACTCAAGGAAAACTGAGATGTGTGGGAATTTCCTCCCCCAGAGGGCAATGAATATCTGGAATACTCGGCTAGGGCTGGATCACTGAAAGTATTTAAGGAGGACATAGACAGATTTTTGAAATATCAGGCATGGTAGTGAGCCATGATGTGCTGACACAAAAGGAGTTGAGACCTGGAGAAGATAAGCTATGATCTTCTTGAATGGTGGTTCAGACTTGAAAGGCCAATTGGTCTCCTGGTGTTCCTATTTCTTATGTTCTCCCTTCATCTGAGGTATTAATGAGCATGGTGAAAAGTTCAGGCCTAAGGACAGATCTCTGGAGAACGCCACTTGTTATATCACACCAATCCAACGACCTTCCCTTTCTCCCCTGGCGGAGTGATTTTTACAGAGCCCTCAAGCCTGGGAAGCATATGGCACTGAATCAGACAGAATGCAAGTTATTGATTCCTGATGGTAGGCTGAGATTCTACAATAATTGGACGATGCGTTTCTGGCATGTCAAGCCTCAGGCTGGCCTGTGCTTGTAATATATTTGCATGCTATGAATACTCATCAGCGTAGACTTTTTCTAATAAACTCCCACTTCAAGATAAAGTGTGCAGTGCCTAAAAGTTTCATGACACTGCCTCACATTCATTTAAAAATGGTAAGCACCAGTCAGCTTTGTGCAGTTCTGTCAGGGGTAAGTTTGGGAGGGGTGGGAGCGGAAGTTGAGGCTACCCTTAGACCTCCCCAACACTTGAGGAAACCTAGCAACTGACAGAAAATACCAACTGCCCTCTGACATTGGGCTTCAGTAGACCTTTTAGTAAGCCAACTTGCTTCCACCGATTGCAGGTGGGTAACCCTGGCACCTGCATTACCCCATTCCACCTTCAGGAAAATGGCCCAGGAGTGGGATGGACCCGGGAACTACAAGCCAGTGGCATCCAATTCAAATTATTTAGTACTTCTTGCCTCCTGTTCACTTTCACATGCTTAAAGACCAATAGCACAGAATGTGATTTAAGCCACATGCTAAGAATCCTCATGGCAGGTCTCCAATCAGAATGCTTCTGTACTTCAATGCTGCACCTCAGGCAGAACTGGTAACTCACATTGTAGTGCTGCAGCAAGGACGCTGTATGCTCAGGGACACACATCCAGTTCATGGACTACACCAGGCTGTGTCTCCAAGCACTTACTCACTCTAAGCCTGCCTGAATGCTCACAGCATCCCTGCCTTTTATTACCTTACTTTGCTTTTTTGCACTTTGCCCCTGAACTAGAGATTAGGGGAAAGTGAGGACCGCAGATGCAGATACTTTTCCAGCGCCAGGCTCATATTACTGCTGTCTGGCTGACACAAAGCCAGGAACTTACCATGATTGTCAACAGGCTTCAATTAGGTCAAGTGACATAGCCTTTGCTGAGGAAGGTACACTGGCATATGGAATGGGGTCCTCACCCCTCACTGCCTCTTGGCCCCTGACACTGCAAGATGGCTCAAGCCTCCCTACACACTACATGACTCTTTATAGGCTCTATGTCAACTCATTCCAACCCATGCCTCCCACTCCCACCCTTTTCCTTTACACCCTTCATGCCAACTCAGCCAACATCCATCAAAGGCAGACCTCAAGATCTATGAAGTGAAATAAAATAAACTTCAAAGTATATATTGATGACGTCATTGCTTTGGAAAATAACACTGATTGATTCAACTGTTTTAGCCTTCATTTAAAACAAAAACCCACAAGCATTTATATTCATAGCCTCATATCAAAGACTATATAACAGCTTGGAATGTTAATCAAACTGTGAATTGACCACCCACTACAGTATAGACAGATTTTAAAATTAGAAATACACAACACACATCCTGTATTGGAAGCCATCACGTTTGTGTTGATACAGTGAAATAGAAAGCACTGATTGTGTTTCTTAAACTTTAGAATTATAAGGCCAGGGGATTTAACAGTCTTAACAGTTTCCTCGACATCTTGAGAACCCAATGCACTTAACAATTGCAACAAATATATACACTTACCATCCTCGAAAGTGTTGGTGAATCTATCTAAAAATATTCCTTGACTCTTCAAAGTGAAACCATGTCACTCCAAAGAATTGCAGTCTAGACTTTCCTCTGAAAAGTATAAAGTCTGTAACTCACGGAAAACTCACTAATGAAAACTAGCTTCATTTGAAGTCATGCTGTTTGAGATCTGCAGCTGGCTCTATGAGAAATGTCCTCATGAACCATGGATTATCCAATTCCTGCCCCAGCTGCACTTCTGGTACCAGGTCCAAGGGCAATATTGGCTAAGCCAGAGAGCTTCTCAGTCTTGGCAAACATTCAGGGTGAAGTACAAAATCTTCCCCTGGCACATTGGAGTTGGGAATGCAGACACCAGGGAGATGTTTCATTTACATCAGTCTGAATCCTCAGCTGAAACAGTGGCGCAACTCAAGCAACAAAGGGAAACAGCCATTTGTTAATTGCAGTTGAAATATAAAGGTAACATTTGTCTCTCTCACTCTTTCCTTTTAGGGCAGATTGTTGATAATTACGGCTATGTGGCACCTCCCCCTCCATGGGAAGTACCGGTTGACATTCCAAAAATGTTTGAGAAAAATAAAAAGAAGGTACAGGTGCCAAACACTGCATCTGTCAAGGTATGGCGACTCGATACAAAGGCTAGATATTGTTTATAGTGAATGTCCCGGCAAACAGAATTCCAAGGATTAAGCCAAGTTAAAGCTGATCTATACTTTGTTATGAAGAATGAATATGATGAGAACTCGTTTCCTAACACTCTAAGGGATGATAGCAACTAAGCCAAATGGTATTAATGGGTAACAACATGTTATTTTATAATGGCTGTGGACATAGTCTACAGGGGCTTGCTGGTTACAGAGGGAAGCATCATGACCATATGTTAATTAGCAATGGTTAAAAGAAAAACTTCCGATTGTGCTATTTCTTCACAATTTAATTAAAATTTGTTGCTAAGTTTTGGGGAAACTTTGCTATGTTAACATCTGATTGGCCATTTAATTGGCCAGAGATGGGCCTTCCCTCAGTGTCCAAGAAATAGAAATCCACCCCCCCCCCAAACACTTAAAAAAAAAAGCTGCAGAGGCTTGAAACATTCGATTGCCAGATATCCCCATAGGCCGAGGATCAGCAACAGGCAAATGAGACTACATGGTGGGTTAATAGGTGAAGGGAATGGTTGATCGCATGAGCAGGAGATTGACGCTTAGTGGGACCTCATTCACAATGCCAGTACCACTGAGTGGTTCATGTATGGAATGAATTTCCAGAGGAAGTGGTGGATGCAGGTACAGTTACAATGTTGAAAGACATGTAGGTAAGTACATGAATAAGAAATGTTTAGAGGGATATGGGCCAAGCACAGGCAGGTGGAACTATTTTAATTTCAGATTGGCATGTTTTTATGCTCTTTGACTCTACGAGTGTAGTTAAACGAGCAATTTTGCATGGGTCCCCACTTAAAAGTCTTTATATTTGGTGTAAGAAAGAGGCTAATGTCAACAAGACCACCTACTCATATATAACTGGGGGCAGAGGGAGGAAGATGGTGTAGCCACCCAGCTGGTACCTTCCCATCCCCAAACTCCCCTCAGAGGGAGGACAAGGAATCCCACAGTACAGTACAGTACAGTAATGGGACTGGCATCACAGCATATCAGATAGGGAAACAGTGATTATGCTAGAGCCATTCGATCAAGTCACGAGATCTAGGAGGGAGTAGAAATTCAAATATAGTGAGAAGAGAAAGTGTGTCTTAATTAAGGTGGACAAAGTCAGAGTCACATGACATCAGCTTATAGTCCAACAGGTTTATTTGAAATCACTAGTTTTTGGAACACTGCTCCTTATCAGATGAAGCAGAGGAAAGTGCATAGACACATATTTTATGTGCAGAGGGATAATAGCAAGATAATTGCAGGTAATTAAGAGTGTAAAAAGGTTAGTGCAAGTAGTGTGCATGAAGTGTCAACGGACTGAATAGCAAGACTTTGCAAGTGATCAAAAATGTCAAACAGTGTGAGTAAAATGTCAACAGGTGAATAGTAAGTGAAGGGATGATCAGATTAATTAACGGGGTGGCACGGTGGCACAGTGGTTAGCATTGTTGCCTTGCAGCGCCAGAAACCCGGGTTCAATTCCCGCCTCAGGCCAATGACTGCGTGGAGTTTGCACATTCTTCCCGTGTCTACTGAGGTTTCCTCCGGGTGCTCCGGTTTCCTCCCACAGTCCAAAAATGTGCAGGTTAGGTGAATTGGCCAGGCTAAACTGCCCGTAGTGTTAGGTGAGGGATAAATGTAGGGGTCTGGGTGGGTTGCTCTATGGCAGATCGGTGTGGACTTGTTGGGCCGAAGGGCCTGTTTCCACACTGTAAGTAATCTAATCTAATCTAATTAAGGCAAATTCCATACCCATGAGGACACTGTGATATTGAGTTCATGTCACACTACATGTAATTCCACCATACAAATTTGCATAAAATCTTCCTTAATGTTCTATTTTGACACCATCATCTTGATAAGTTGTTAATAGTTAACTACCTTATTTAGTTTGTACAGTTTTGAATTATTTATTACTTTAGTTAGACCCTCATCATGTGACTCTTCGACCTATTATGTTATTCCAGCCTTTTGGTTTGTCTCTAGCACCATCTTTTTTTTTGTTTTTTTTTGTAATTATCCTTCTGCCTTAATTAATCGGATCATTTGTCACTCCTTCACTTGCTATTCAGCTGTTGACACTCCACTCACACCACGTGTATTTATCTTTTGACACTTTTAATTACCTGGAATTATGTTGCCATTATCTCTCTGCGTATAAATTCAGTGTCTGTGTGCTTCCCTCCATGCCACCTGACAAAGGAGCAGTGCTTCAAAAGCTTGTAATTTCAAAGATACCTGTTAGACTATGACCTGAAGTCGTGCAACTTCTGACATTGCCCACTCGAGTCCAACACCGGGACCTCCACATCATAAATTAAGATGTAAATCAACAGTTCATGCAGGAAACCATATGGGTTCCAGTAGCACTATTTTGTGAGATTAAGTGGCGTTGGACCCCCAACCATAAAGCTAATCAGCAGTAATCCTGCTCATTTCCTATAATTTTAGAATTCCTCTTTTAATTGTGCTCTTTTCTGTAGGGCACCCTGAGGGATGTGAATGATGGGGAAGGGATATTTACTCACTCCCAGTGCCTATAGTCGGTGTGAAGCATGTCTGCATTGTAACCAGCAGCCAATAGGGAAACAAGTCCCTCGACACTGGTACATGTCAGCACCAGAGGAACACTTCTTTATAATCAATGTGGCTCATTTCCACTTCATCTAAAAGTCTACCTCTAGTGAGATGTCCAATTTAGTGCAAAGTTAAGACAGTTATGTGGCAAAGGTCTGAACTCACAACAAGACCTAAGTTACTATCCATTAGATCTCCGAGACAGAAGATTTTCATCTGATTTTTGTCACAAACGTTCAGGCTGGATATAAACTCAGTCAAAAGCCATTATGTAGCTCACTTTATTACCCACACCTGAGATGCCAATGAAACCATTGATACTGTTGTAAAAGGAACAATGGAAACCATATTAGTCTCCCTCCTATCAGACAAATGTTGTGAAACTTGAAAGGGTTCAGAAAAGATTTACAAAGATGTTGCCAGGGTTGGAGGATTTGAGCTACAGGGAGAAGCTGAACTGGCTGGGGTTGTTTTCCTTGGAGTGTCGGAGACTGAGGGGTGACCTTATAGAGATTTATAAAATCATGAGGGGCATGGATAGGGTAAATAGATAAGGTATTTTCCCTGGGGTGTTGGAGTCCAGAACTAGAGGGCATGGGTTTAAGGTGAGAGGGGAAAAATTTAAAAGAGACCTAAGAGGCAACTTTTTCACTGGGAGGGTGTGTGTATGGAATGAGCTGCCAGAGGAAGTGTTGGAGCTGGTACAATTACAACATTTAAAAGGCATCTGGATGGGTATATGAAATAGGAAGGATTTAGAGCATTTGGGCCAAATGCTGGTAAATGGGACTAGATTAGGTTAGGACATCAGGTTGACGTGGATGAGTTGGACTAAAGGTTCTGTTTCTGTGCTGTACATCTCTAAGACTCTATGTCTCTATATTGAATGCCATATTGGACCAATCCAGCACATATAATTTATACTTTGAGAAAACATGCAGCCCTTTGTATCTTCATCCCCAGTGTTCCATTTGATATCTCCCTCGATTGTCAATCCATGTAGTCCTGTTGGGTGCAGTCCTGCAGGGGGTAGTACCAATATTTCACAGTGCAGCCTGAGAATCACATCTCAACTGAACAGTGGACATATAATTCAGACCACACACCTTTGGGCGATGAAAGGAGGGTTGAAGAGGATGATGAAAAGATCCTCTCCTGCCTAGCTTCCATTTTAAAAGTTTCAGCAAAAATCTAACATGTGGAGATCTGGAAGACAGTGTTCACTTTGTTTGAATATGATTTATTTCAGGGATGCCACAGATGCATGAGCTTGGGTAAAATACAGTGCACTAACTGTTTTCAAACAGGACGGGTAAGTAAATGAATAAAAATTTGCATTTATATCGCACCTTTAATAATCTTGAAACTTCCCGACTGAGCGATATTTTGAAGCATTATCTTTTGGCAAACATGGCAGCTTATCCGTGCCCAGTAAGGTGCCCCCGATGTCAATGACCAGTTAAATTCCTTTGGAGATCTGGGTTAGTGCTGGGTTAGATCTGGGAGTCATTTATGGCATAGAAGGAGATAATTCGGTCCAGCAAGTCGCCTTTGCTCTCTTTAATGCAATCCAATCAGTCCCATTCTCCCATTCTATCCCTGAGGATTTGCAAGTTTATTTTCTTCAAAAAGCCATCCAAAGTCCTTTTGAAACCACCCATCACTTCAACATTCTCCAACCTTGCGACTGCAAGTTCTAAGTCATTACAACTTGGCATTTAAAAGGAAGTTCTTCATCACATTACAGCAGCCACTACCCCACCCACTACCTAACCCCTACCACCCTTTTTCCAATCCAAAACCTTACACTTGTGTCCCCTGATTCTTGTACCATTAGCCAATGGGGATGGAAAGCAGCTAATGAGTCTTTCCTTGTCAACATTATCAAAATCTTGCACACATCAAATCTCATCTTCTCATTTTCTCCAAAGAGAATAAACTCAGTCTCTCTGACCTAATTTTGTACTTCAAGGACAGAGGAATTGTTGCTGAGAGTGACACTGAGACAACTCCATATCTCTTACTTGAATATTGTCATGAGAGCAAAAATGGCCAGCTTGAAAGATGAGCAGAGCATCAATTTAACATTTGATCCAAAAGATGTTACTTCCAATAGTGGAGCATTCTCCCAAAACAGCACTCACATGTCAATGGAATTGTGTTCAAAATCTGTAGTGGACTTAGAATGTAGCACTGTCAATCTCAGCCATGAGCATGAATGAATTGCTCCTTGTATTTCCAGGTGCATATATTACCAAAGTCTGCACTGCAGTCTGCAATTTTACTGCATTTCAAAATGACAAACTGCACGTGTGTACTTTTGAACAAAAATTTGCCTCTGATTCTGGACATCAAATGAAGGCAAGATTGGATTAAAGTATAACGCACAGCAAACATTGTCAAAATTTGTCAATGCAGAGTGGCCAATGTGACGGAGGGTGCCTGGTATCTCAAGTCATGCCAGGTTTTCTTTCTCTTTCTCTCCACACCACAGATGTTGTCAGACTTGCAGAGTTTCTCACACATTCTTTGTGATTGTGCCTGGCATCTCTTTGTTGTGTATTCCAATAACAGCTAGCATTTTCAGTGTTAATGGGGTGACAACATCCTTAAATGGACCTGCTAGTCTTATTGTCCCATTCTAAAGTATGTAGCTGCACATTTGAAAAATCATAAAATTCAAGGTTATGGGCCAAAAAGGTGGATTTGGTCAAGACAGGTCAGCATAGACTCGATGGTTTGAATGGCCTCTTCTATGACTCTACAAGTATTCCCTGTGAATGTCCAAAGTGTTTGGCTATTATAGGCAATAGGTCCCTTTTACTCTAATTAGGAAAATTAAACCTAATGAGATAAAAACTACAATTAGGGACCCTACTTTCGGAACTGATGATGGTAATGAGGCACAGCAAGGGAAAATTTTGAACTATCTTTCTGGTTATCAATGGACATTCTCCACAATCACAACTCTCCATTCCTGGCAAACGTTGCATGTTATTTTCCTTTGCCAAATCTGACAATCTGTGTGACAATAGCTCTACAGTGGCCTGCAACTTAACCAAGCTGATCTACACAAGTGCAAAACCTTTCAAGTACAATGAGTAGGCAAATGCTCACTCTGCCACCGAGTAGTCCCAATGGAACCCATCGAATGGAGGGAGAATGTGAAGTGACAAGGTTTAGTCTTCGCCTAAACCTAGAGAAGACTTCCTTTTTTTTTAAATATATTTTTATTGAAAAAGAAATATTTTTTGGATATTACAACAAATACAAAACAAGACAATACAAAGAAACCCATTAATTACATAAATAAATAATAATTAAGAACTAACAACTAACTAAAAAATCATGACAGTAATAATAACAATAATAGTAATAATACAGCTCAACAAAACAAAGTAATAGCTCTTGACCATTGAGAGCATAAATTTATACATATTCACAGTGTTCACAGTTCCTCCTCTCCGGATACTAGATTCATTAAACAGAATCACCATGGCTGTATAAAAGCCCTTATTAGTATGGCAGACAAATCTGTACCCAAGTAGTCCAAAAAGGGCCGGTTATAAAAAAACTCTCAGTTTTATGGTGCACCATACCTGTAAGAAAATCCAAAGGGATGTGTTCCATGGCTAGCTTACACCAGCCCGACCGTCCCCAGGGGGTTTTCAGACACCCACCCTAACAGAATGTTCTTTCTTGCACAAAAGGTGAGGACACTGAATAGCTTTTTTTTCTGTGCGTGTCTAATGTAAGTGGATTAACAAGGCCACGAAGGAGAGATACTGGGTCCATCTCCACCTCTGTCCCCAAGACTCTCTCTATTTCACCCACCACAGCGCTCCAGTATGCTTGCAGCCTGTGGCAGGACCAGAGACAATGAGTGAGTGTACCCATACTCATCGTGCATTTAGGACACATCGGAGACACTCCCGCTTTAAATTTTGAAAGGCGGCCTGGAACCAAGTGGCCCCTGTGGAGAATTTTCAATTACAAGGCATGGGTTCTGTTGCAAATTGAGATCCTTCTTGCACTTCCCCAGATATCCTCCCATACTTCAGAAGAGATTTCAATGTCCAGCTCCTTCTCCCATACTTTACAGAGCTGTTTGGGCTGGTCCGAGGGACCCTCTCCCAATTGGTGATAGACATTGCTGTCCGAAAGTGTGTTCTCAGCACTCAGCACCCTCTTCTCCGTATAAGGTCTCTAAGAATCAGTTAGAAGTATGGTCTCTTCTTGAACGAAATTTCTAATTTGAAAAAAATAGGAAAGGTCCCTATTGGGCAACTCGCATTTACGAAGCAACTGGTCAAAAGACATCAGTATATCCCCCTCGAATAAGTCACCCAGGCAACACATACCCCTAGCTGCCCATAGTTTAAACCCTGAGTCCATCATCTCCGGCTGAAAGCCCAGCACACCAACTATGGGTGTCAAAAATGATGTTTTGGCAGTATTGCCCTCACTCTGATGCCTTGCCCTTCATGCTTTAACAGTATTAATAACTATTGGGCTATGGTAATATTCCTTAACTATCCTCACTTTGTCTAAGAACAGCAAGTTAATAAGGGGGCATCTTACCTGAGATGCTTCGATGTCCAACCGTAGTGAGTGAAGACACCCCCCTCTCCCTCCGGGACCAGTCATTCACGTAAGATAGCAACAAGATTAATTCATAGTTTTTGATATCGAGGGGCCCATGCCTCCCAGTCTGTGGGGTAGCTGCAGTTTAGTCAGTTTAATAAGGGGTCACTTGCAATGCCAGATAAAGGAACTAAACCAGCCGTTCAGTCTTCTAAATGTTTGCTTAGTAAAAAGCAGAGGAAGCATTCGCATAGGATACAGCAGACGGGGGAGAATGTTCATAGACTTCCTTCTTAAACAGAGTCTTTCACGCATCAATCCACAAGTGCAATTAGGATGTTAATTTTGTGAAATATATTCAAGTAACACTGAGTCATTTTGCCACCACAGGTTAAATGCTGGATTTGTCATGGTAAAGGCTTTCGATTTGGAGGTGAGGACAGATGTAACCATTGTATGGGCAGTGGAATGGAAAGGTAAGGATGTAGCATTGTGGTCTTAAAACGTACAAGCCAGACTAAAAACAGAGCCAGTTGTTATTTTTGTGTTAACGATGTCTAATTGTAAGCATGGGGTGAAAAATAACTAGGCAATTCACTTTTAACTCTTATTAGTAAGAATGGATAGAAATTGTGTACATTTTGTTTCTGGAAGTAAATGTCTGTCAAAAGGTCCTGGGCCCAACCATCTTCAGCTGCTTCATCATTGACTTTCCCTTTATCATAAGGTCTGAAATGGAATTGTTCACTGATGATTGCACAATGATCAGTACCATTCATGAAGCACACTTTGCCCACATGCAGCAAGATCTTGTCAACATATGGGCAAATTAATGTCAAGTAATATTAGTAACATGCAATGGCAAGCTCAAACAAGAGATAATTTAATGATTTCCACTTGATATTCAAGGCGTTACCATCTCTGAATCAACTTGGATGTTACCGTTGACCAGAAACTGATCTGTACTAGTTATAGAAATGCAGTAGCTACAAGAACTGGCCAGAGACTAGGAATTCTATGGGAACTCACTTCCTATCTCCCAAAGCCTGTCCATCATTTACAAGGCACAAGTCAAGAGTGTGATGGATACCCACCATTTGCCTGGATTGGTTTGACTCCAACAACACTCAAAAAGCCTGATGCCGTTCAGGAGAAAGCAGTCTGCTTCTTTGGCACTCCATTCTCCACTTTCAATGTTCACTCTCTTCACCACTGGTACACAGTGGCAGCAGTATGTACCATCTACAACATGCACTGTAGCAATTTACAAAGACTTCTTTGTCAGCACCTTCCAGACCCACAACCACGCCCACCTAGAAGTACAAAGGCAGTGGATGCTAGCATCACTAACAAGTTCCCCTCCAAGTCACAGATCACCGTGAATTGAAATCACATCACCATTCCTTCAGTATTGCTGAATCAATATCCTGGAAGTCGGTTTGTGATAGCATCTATATCCTGGGCTGCAGCAATTCAAGAAGGCAGCTCATTATCTTCTCAAGGGCAATTCAGAATGGGCTACAAATGATGGCTTAGCCAGTCAGCCCAGAAATACGTATTAAATATGTGTAAAGATTGGTTCCAGTTCCAAACTTAACCATTTGGCTTTATGGAGTATAGTACACTGTCTGTTTGTTAATATGTTGAAATATTATAACCCAGTTGTACTGTTTATAATGACCTTTCGCTTCATGTTGTAGCCCAGTATATAGTAAATGGCTGTGCATTCTGGCAATCAGGTTTCCGGACAGCAACTCTTACATGTCTTTCTTTTTATGAGGGATGAGGGAGTCACTGGCTAGGCAGCATTTATTACCCATCTCTAATTTCCCAGAGGGCAGTTACAAGTCAATCAGATTGCTGTGGGTCAGGATGGCAGTTTTCTTTCCTAAAGGACATTATTGAACCAGATGGGTTTTCTGACAATCAATTCGTGATCATCTTTAGATTCTTAATTCCAGATATTTATTGAATTGAAATTCCACCATCTACCAGGGTCGAATCCGGGTCCCCAGAATGTTATCTGAGTCTCTGATTTAACAGTCCAGTGACAATACCACTAGGCCATCGCCTCCCCAAACAATTAGTGCTTTACATCATCTACAAAAATATGTGATGACATTTTGACTGTAAAGACATTTTACTGAGGGCCAGTCTGCTCCCATGTTGTATATAATACCATATCAATGTAACAGTATAAACAGGCAAATGTTAAAACATAATTTCAAAAAATGTTGTTTCAAGAAAAGATTCTTTGACATATTTAAGAGTGGTATCTTGACGCACTGGATTAATCTAGTTGAAAAAGAGTTCAGCATTAAAAGTGAGTATTTCAAACTGCAGTGCAAACTGTCACATTTTAGTAATAAAATAACTGAGCAGAGGCAGGAATCCCATCACCAGTCACCCTTTATTTACATAAAGGCCAGCCAACTCAGAGGAGGTCCCTGAACTGAGGAGATTCTGAATCCCTTGTTTATATATATATTTTCTTTTTTTCTTTCTTCTTTATGTTTCGCTTAGTTATATGTTTTTTTTCTCTTTCTACTCATCTGGTTTTTTTTAATTATTATTTTTAATCCTCTATTTATATATTTTTTTTGTTTAATCCTCTTTTTTTTGTTTTTTTTTAACCCCCCCACACTACTGCCTAACCGCGGTAGTGCTTATTTTAATCCTCTATTTCTTTTTTTCTTTTTTTTTGATCAAAAACAGTGAAGGGGATCTCCTGGTTTTTTTTGGTTATTTTTTTTTTCTTTTTTTAACCCCCCCACTCTACCGCCTAACCGCGGTAGTGCTTATTTTAATTCTCTATTTATATTGGTCAGCCAAGACTTCCTGATTGGCCCATGTTAAACATAGTCAATGAGATCCACTTGATTCCAATCATTACATGCAACCTGACTACGTCACTGAGAGTGATTGAATGAATCATACACAACAGTTTTCCAGTTCCGCTGATTATCCACCTCTTTAATCATTAGAACTCTCCAGAGTTGGTAAACAATAAGGGGTTTACTGAAAACTACGTACTCAAATCTCTCTGTGGGTGATGATGTTCCAGGTATTAACCCTTTCTGGTATCAGTTGTACCCAATTGTAGGATTTCTGGAGCCTCCCTGAAAGCCTGCAAACAGGTACAATTAGCAGAATGCCCCAAATACTGGTGACAGTGATGAGGTACATTGCAGGTTTTGTAAGGGTGGCCTGATTCTAATGCAATGTTATTAAACTAATGGACAATCTTAGGAAAATGAGAACTATATCAAACACAATTTGTGCTGAAAATGTTACAATCTCTCACAACAGTTTAGTTGATATTCGGCAATTTATTCCATAACAACAGTGCTGTTGAGTCGGAAATCTGGCATATATATGATGATTTTGAATTTATCTTTAGATGTAAACACTGCTCTGGATATGGCTGTCAGAAGTGCAATGTATGCCATGGCCAAGGAAGGTTGTTTTTCTACATTCAGTTGACAGTAAAATGGTAAGTTCTGTTTCTTAAGTATGTACTAACATCTGAAATAGGAACTTTAGTCAGTCATTCAGCATCTCAAGCTTGTTCTACCATTCAGTAAGATCATGGCTGATCTTTTTCTGTTTCAAATTCCACATTTTCATCTGCCTTGCTCAGCTTTAAAAATATTCAATAATCCAGTTTCTACCACCTATTGACATGAAGAATTACAAAGTCACACAAACCACTGAGAGAAAAAAATTTCTTCATATCTCTGTCCTCGACATTTTCCTAGTCAACCTGTTCAGACATGCTGTTATACGCCTCTGGCATATGTGAGTCTTGAACCTGGCTTAAAGATAGAGACACTACCACTGTACCAGAAGAGCCCTTTTTCATCTGTATCATAAAAGGGAAACCCTAATTTAAGCAGTGTCCCCTAGTTCTGGGCTAACCACACAGAAGGACACATCCTTTCCTCGTCAAGTTGATTGTCAATAACTTTCAGGTTCCTTTATTCTCTAATCGTTACCCCCTCACTCTTTTAACCACCAGTGGAAACAAGCCCAGTCAATCTAACCTTTCCCTGTAAGACAACCCACTCATTCCACATGTCAATCCAGTGAACCTTTTCTGAACCACCTCCAATATATCCACGTCCTTCTTTAAAATAAGCAGACAGTGTTCGAGATACAGCCCCGTAAAACTGATGCAAAAATATTGTCACTTTTATGTTCAGTACCTCTCATAATAAACTATAGCGTCTCATTAGCTTTCTTGATTACATGCTGTACCTGCATACGAACATTTTGTGACTCACGTACCAGGACATGTGGAACCATTTGCAACTTGAATGGCTGCAGTCTTTTTCCATTCAAGTCATATTTTGTTTTTTTTATTATTTGTACCAAAGTAACCAATCACACATTTTCCCATGGAATACTATGTCTGCCAGATTTTGTCCACTCTTTCAACTTATCTTCCCCACCAAAATACATGAGCATAATCCTCAATGAACATTTTCCATCCGTCCTCAAAATGGAAAAGGGCACCACATGTATAGGAAATGCTGGAAGAAATTAACAGAGAGATGAGGTACTAGTGGGTTTAGCAGCCTTACAAGTGAATAAATCCCAGGTCAGAGATGTTTGAGATGGATCTCAGGCTGTTGACGGAGACAAGAGAGGAGATCTCAGAGGCCCTGGCAGTAATTTTTCAAATCCCCTCTGGTCATAGGTGAGGTACCAGAGGATTGGAGGACTGCTGAGGTTGTCTCATTATTTATAAAGGGAGAAGCGATAGACCAGGATATTACAGGCCAGCCAGTCCAACGTCAGTGGTGGGGAGATTAGAGTCATAGAGTCAGAGAGATGTACAGCACGGAAACAGACCCTTCCATCCAACTCATCCATGTCAACCCAATATCCTAACCTAATCTAGTCCCACCTGTCAGCACCTGGCCCATATCCCTCCAAACCCTTCCTATTCATATACCCATCCAAATGCCTCTTAAATGTTGTAATTGTACCAGCCTTCACCACGTCCTCTGGCAGCTCATTCCATATACATAACACTTTCTGAATGAAAACATTGCCCTTAGGTCCCTTTTATATCTTTCTCCTCTCACCCTAAACCTATGCCCTCTAGTTCTGGACTCCCCTACCCCAGGGAAAAGACTTTGTCTATTTACTCTATCCATGTCCCTCATAATTTTATAAACCTCTAAAAGGTCACCCCTTAGCCTCCGACGCTCCAGGGAAAACAGCCCCAGCTTTATCAGTCTCTCCCTATAGCACAAATCCTCAAATCCTGGCAACATCCTTGTAAATCTTTTCCGAACCCTTTCAGATTTCACAACAACCTTCTGATAGGATGGAGACCAGAATTGTACACAATATTCCAAAGGTGGCCTAACCAATGTCGTGTACAGCTGCAGCATGACCTCCCAACTCCTGTACTCAGTACTCTGACCAATAAAGGAAAGCATACCAAACACCTTCTTCATTATCCTATCTACCTGTGACTCCACTTTCAAGGAGCTATGAACCTGCACTCCAAGGTCACTTTGTTCAGCAACACTCCCTAGGACCTTACCGTTAAGTATAGAAGTCCTGCTAAGATTTGCTTTCCCAAAATGCAGCACCTTGCAGTTATCTAAATTAAATTCCATCAAGACCCTGTTGTACTCTGAGATAACCTTCTACACCTCCAATTTTGGTGTCATCTGCAAACTTACTAACTATACCTCCTATGTCCACATCCAAATCATTTCTATAAATTCGAAAGTTACCTGACCCAGCACTGATGGCACTCCATCGGTCACTGGCCTCCAGTCTGAAAAGCAACCCTTCACCACCATCCTCTGTCTTCTACCTTCAAGCCTGGACAGAATTCTGAGGGATAGAATATGTCAGCACTTGGATAGACACAGATTAATCAGGGTTGTCAGCATGGATTTGATAAAGGAAAGTCATGTTTGACAAAGTTGATCAAATATTTTTGGAAGTAACCAGAAGTGATGATGAGAAAAATGCATTTGATACAAGCAAAGCTTCTAATGTGGTTTGTCATGACAAACTGGTTAAGAAAGTGACCTCATGGAATCCAAGGCAAAGTAACAAGTTGAATTAAAACTAGTTGAGAGACAGGAAGCAGAAAGTAATTTTACAGGGACACTTCTGTGCCTGGAAATTGTTTCCAGTGTTGTTGTTGATCATACCCCTACATTTAAATCCATATTCATGCTGGGACCTTGCTGTTTATGGTGCAGGTTAATAATATGGATTTAAATGCAGGGGTATGATCAAGAAGTTTGCAAATTTTGAAAATTGGTAGGGTGAGGAGGACAGCCTTAAACTGCAGAAAGAGATCAACAGACTGGTCAGCTGGGGAAGCAGTGGCAAATGGAATTCAACTTTGAAAAATGTGAGGTGATGCATTTAGGGAGGGCTAACAACATGAGAGATTACATTATGAATGGCAGGGTCATGGAAAGAACTGAAGATCAGAGAGATTTTGTTGTGCATATCCACAGATCCCTGAAGGTAGCAGGGCAGGTAGAGAAGGCGGTTAAGAAGAGATAGGATATTTGCCTTTATTGGCATACAAGAGCGGGGAGATTATGCTAGAACTATATAAAATACTAGTTAGTGCACAATTGGGGTAATGTATGCAGTTCTGGTCAGCACATTTTAGGTAAGTATGTGATTGCAGTAGAGATGGTGCAGATGAGATTTGCTAGGGTATTGTGTGGACTGGATGCCCTGGCTATGAGGAAAGATTGGATAGGCTGGGATTGTTTCCCTTGGAGCAGTGAAGGTTGATTGTGGACCTGATAGAGATGCATAACATTATGAGAGGTATAGATAGAGGTGCAGAGGAAAGCACCTTTTCTATAAATAGAAGGGTCAATAACCAAGGTGACATAGATTTCAGGTAAGGGGTAGAAGATTAAGAGGTGATATGAGGAGAAATATTTTCACGTAAGGTTGGTGAGAGTCTGCACTTCACTTTCTGGAGTTTCTGAGGTCAAGTCAGAAACTCTTGTAACATTTAAGCACTAGTTAGACATTCACTTGCACTGTCTTCCCTTCCAGAGCTATGGGCTGAGAGCTGGAAAATGGCATTAGTAGAGTCGTTAGATATTTGTTGACTGGCACCGACATGATGGACCGAATGGTCTCCTTTTGAGCTGTGAGCACCTATAGAACCATTTATATTTATCTACAAACTCCTTACAACTCTTTTACAACATACTCTCCTGCCCTTATCTACATCATGATGTGGAGGTGCCAGTGTTGGACTGGGATGGACAGAATTAAAAATCACACAACACCAGGTTATAGTCCAACAGGTTTACTCAGAAGTGGGCGGCACGGTGGCACAGTGGTTAGCACTGCTGCCTCACAGCGCCAGAGACCCGGGTTCATTTCCTGCCTCAGGCGACTGACTGTGTGGAGTTTGCACATTCTCCCCGTGTCTGCGTGGGTTTCCTCCGGGTGCTCCGGTTTCCTCCCACAGTCCAAAGATGTGCAGGTCAGGTGAATTGGCCATGCTAAATTGTCCGTAATGTTAGGTAAGGGGTAAGTGTAAGGGTATGGGTGGGTTGCGCTTCGGCGGGTCGGTGTGGACTTGTTGGGCCGAAGGGCCTGTTTCCACACTGTAATGTAATCTAATCTAATCTACTACCTTTCAGAGCGCTGCTCCTTCATCGGGTAGCTAGTGGGACAGGATCATAAGACACAGATTTTATTGCAAAAGATCATAGTGTCATTGCAACTGATAGGATTTAGTGAACAAACCTAGATTGCTGTTAAATCTTTCATCTTTTAGAATGTGTTGCAGATTTCGGTTCGTTGATATGTAAATTCCAGAACTTCTTTCGAGTCACATTCCTGAGATAACTTAAGGTTTTATAAATAAAGGTGACATCTCAGCTCAGACAATGCATCAAAGGTGTGAGGTTAGAGTCTGTCTGTATTCCAATCTTGGGTCAGACTGGTTCTATTTTCAATGTAGGAATTTGTAAAATGTCACACGGATTGACTGCCTACAGTTTGTGTGCTTACACACAGACTCTTACATACTCACAGTCACGCAGACCCTCTGTCATACACACACTCTCTCTCAGACACATACACACACACAACACCCCACACTTACACCCATCACACTCACGTACACATTCTATCAAACATACACACACTCACACTTTCTCCTTCTCTCCCATACACACACAGCCTTTCACACACTCTCTCTCTCCGTCACATGCATGCACACACATATCTAGGTCTGTGCGGTGCATTTGCATTTGCACAATTCTACCTTGTTTAAAAAACACACAATCTGTAGGCAGTCAATCCATGTGACATTTTATAAATTCCTACTTTGGAAATAGAATCATGTGACTCAAGATTGGAAGACAGACAGACTGTAACCTCACACCTTCAATGCATTGCCTAAGCTGAAATGTCACCTTTATTTATAAATCCTTAAGTTATCTCAGGAATGTGACTTGAAAGAACTTCTGGGATTTACATATTAATGAATTGAAACCTGCAACACATTCTAAAAGATGAAAGACTTAACAGCAATCTAGGTTTGTTCAAAATATCGCATCAGTTGTAATGACACTACGATCTTTTGCTATAAATTCTGTGTCCTATGATCCTGCCCCACTAGCTACCTGACAAAGGAGCAGCACTCCAAAAGCTACTACTTCCAAATAAACCCGTTGGACTATAACCTGGTATTGTATGATTTTTAATTCTATTTACATTGTCTGTGAACTTAGCTACCACTGCTCTCTTGTAAGGATTTGATGTAAATTGTAAAAGGTTGAAGTTACAATGCAGAGCCCTGTGGGAATTCACTCAGTAGATCCTGTCAATCTTGAAAGACCGTTGATGCACACTTGCCAGCCAGCCAGCCAATCCATGCTTGCAATAGAGACCTTGATCACATTTCAATTCTCATAGTGTCTCCACCTCTGCATCTGTTCTGATGATATCACCTTCCACATTTTGCAACACAATTGGAACATGTTTGATTCTGTAACTAAAATTGTATAGAAAGGCAGAAATTTAATTAAAACAAAACAAAGTTTATCAAGGAACCAAGTGAAATGCACTTCAGATTTTGAACAAGGAAACATAAGAGCAAGAGACATTTTAAATGCACAACTGAAGGGATGCCCTTGTTCTCCACTTCTTAAACAGGGAAAACCACAAATTTGAACAAATTATTGATCTGCAATGTGGATTACCTATCAATCTCCTCAGCAAAGTCACTGGACACCAGCTCTTCAGTGACCAACAGATTCAGGTAAGGTATTAAATAGCCATGAGAATCAAAGGCTTGTTAATTTGAAAATCGGGCACATCTTGTCAGAAATGAACCCTTTACTGCCATTTAAGATGAGAGCTGAATCAATCTTGCATGTCCTGACCAGTTCCACATGTAATGGAGCTAAAGATGACTGCCGAAGGTGAGTTGTCAAATTATTTTTGTGGGACCTGGAACAGGATAGATGCTTGATCAGAGCTGACAAAAATAATTTGGGTCACTGTCAAGCTGTGACTCCATCCCTTCCTCGGACTTTCCATGACTGCAACTGGTTAGGGGCCTACAGCAGACCTGGCAAACTTAGAGGGAAGGCCTTCTTTGCAGATGGTCAACTGATCACCCAAAGGTCTGAGACAAAACCCCACTCCTTCCCATCCTCCCTCTCTCCCCACCCAATCTCCAATCTACTGAGCCACCTTGGTTTATTGCAAATCCTTCTTGTATAGATCATTAAATTGTAGAGAGAGTGGGTTGGAGGTCTCCTCTTGATGTAACCAATAAATCACTTTCAGAAGTCATTTTGCCAAAACTCCGGGGCATAAATGATTTGTCTAACCTTTTGCAACTGTGCCTCAGTCATACTGTACATTCTGCGACTGAATATTTACAATATAGCTCTCCTTATTCTCACATTTCCTCCTTACTTCCTAGGTGCATCCAATAATGACCTTTCCAGATCCTAGGATTAACCAGATGTCACAACAGGGGATCCAGGAACATTGGACTCAGTTTGGCAAAATCTCACGCATAATCCAACAGGTGAGGAGCAAAGCTGTGGCAGTTCGAAATAGAAACAGTCATTGCCAGATAAACTTGGTTAATCCAATCCATGATTTTGTCAGAAGTGAACTCTTGTTTGGGTAAGCGAAAAGCAGGAGGAAGAGAAATTAGCTATTTTATCTTCAACCTTAGGAAAGTAAATAATTTGTGCTCGTCTCCATTCTTTGCTGCAGACAATGCAGTAGGTTATCTTGTGCAGTAAAGAGCTCACTGTTCTGCCCATGCATACACCACCCATCACACGTTTCTGAGTGGCCACAAAAATGGCTAAGTGGTGGCCAACACTTCCTGTAAGCTACGCAAGCGAAGAGCAGCAGGGGGATGGAGCTGTGTGGGGAATGAATGTAAGCAACATTTCCTCTAAGATGCACAGCTCTAAGGCACCATGCTGTGCAGTGAATTGGCAGTATACAGTAAAGAGATAAAAGAGGGAATATTGGTAGTGACATGACAATGTGATGAGAGAAAGAATACTTTTACATGTGATAATATTGTTACCAAACTACCTGAGATGTGGCGGGGCCGGTGAAGGACTGGGGTGGACAAAGTTAAAAAACATTACCTAATGAAGGAGCAGCTCTGCAAAAGCTAGTGCTTTCCAATTAACCTGTTGGACCATAAGCTAGTGTTGTGTGATTTTTAATTTAAACTACCTGAATGCTGACAAATCTTTGGCAAAATTACTTTCATTCATTTGGAGATAATAGGATTTATAACCTCAAAACAACAGGTAAAACAAAATATATAACAGACACCTTGCTGATATTTAATGAATTATGAAATTAATTAAACTATTAATAAATTAATATGGGAAGGCAGTGACATGGTAGTAATGTCTCTGGCTAGTAATCCAGAACCCCAGGCTGATGTTCTGTGGATAAGGGTTGAAATCCCACCATGCTAGATGATAAAATTTGAATTCAACAAAAATCTGGAACTTAAAAACTAGCCAGTTGTAACCCAAATTTCGGAAAGTCCCAGCTGGTTCACTAATGTCCGCTAGGGGAGGAAATTGCTGACTTGACCCAATCTGGCCTACACGTGACTCCAGACCCACAGTAGTGTGGTTGACTCTTAACTGCCCTCTGGGCAATAAACGCTGGCATAGCTCGTGACACCCACATTCCATCAATGAATTTTTTAAAAAGTTAAAGCCCTATCTATGATGAACTATTCCCCACTTGCCTGGATGGGGGCAGTTCCAACAACACTCAAGAAGCTTGACACCATCCATGACAAAGCAGCCCACTTAATTTGCTCCTTTACATCTATGGGGAGACAGGATGCCAACTCGTGGAAAGTTTCAGTGAACCTCTCTGGGACACACACCCCACCCCCCTGTAGTTGAACACTTCAACATCCCTCTCACTCCCCAAAGAACATGCAAATCCTGGGCCTCCTCCAGCACCAAATTCAAGCCACCCGACAACTGGAGGAAGAATGCCTCATCATCTGCCTTGGGACCCTTCAACCACAGAGCATCAACATTGACTTCACTAGTTTCCAAATCTCCCTTCCCCCACCTCATTCCAGATCCAACTCTCCAAATCGCACCACCCTGTTGACCTGTCCTACCTGTCAATCTTCCTTCCCATCTATCCGCTTGATTCTTCCCACCAACCTATCACAATTACCACCCACCTGCAATCACCTATCGCCTTCCCAGCTCCCTCACCCCAAGCCCCACCCACAGCCCCACCCCCTATTTACCTCTCAGCCCCCTTCCCCTACTACATTCCTGATGAAAGGCTTATGCCCAAAATGTCAAGTCTCCTGTTCCTTGGATGCTGCCCAAAATGTCAAGTCTCCTGTTCCTTGGATGCTGCCTGACTGGCTGTGCTTTTCCAGCACCACACTTTTTGACCCTCAACCACTACTTTCAATACAGTATTAATTTCAGTGCAATAATTACCCAAGCTCCTTAGACAGCAACTTCTATATCCACAACCTCTGGCATCAAGAAGGACAAGGGCACAGACCCTCTCTCTTTCTCTTTCTTTCTCTTTCACACACACACAAACACTCTCTCCCACACACGCCACTCTCTCTCTCTCTTCCACACACATGCACTCTCTTTCTCACACACACACACACACATTCTCTCGCTGGCAAACATAAACACTCTCCTACATTTTCCATCATAAAATCTCTGGAATGTGTTCATGAACAGCAAACCCTGCTGTTCTTTCAGTGCCCCGTACCACCCTTCAGCTGAGGAATGCTGAGAAATGCTGACTTGAAGTGTTCCTCCTGCCACTCTGTACAAGATCAGTGAATGTGTTGCCAAGCATAGATCAAACCTGTGACCTTACTGCTCAGTGTGCTTCACTTGGACATTATTTACATTTAACCACTGGCACGTTGAGAAGGCACAGGGCAATTTCCTCACTGACGCCTTTCATAAGACTGCTACCTGGGCTGTCAGAGGTTCTTGATGACTCCTAGCTGTCACTGTGACTTTCACCATTCACTTGCATTCAGTCTGGCCTTCCATTAACTGCTTCAATATCAATCTCCATGGGATTGTAGAATGGTTATAGCACAGGAGGCAGCCAGTTACTTCCTTGTGTCCTTGCTGGCAAGAACAGTTCAGGTAGTCCTATGAATTCTCCCGACTTTGTAACATAAATCGGCAATTGTTTTTCTTTCAGATGAATATCCAGTTCCCTTTTCATGGGTACAATTGGGTTAGCCTCTATGTCAGGCACTGCATTCCAGAATCCATCACCACCCACTGGACAAAATACGTGCATTTAGTTACATGTTCCCATCCCACTATTGCTCTGACAATTTTTTTTTTCCTCTCTTTGACAGCGCCACATGGTTGAACTCATCCCCGTTGTCCAAGTGCAGTTCCAATGGAAAAGAAAAGATCACAGCTACTTTGTGTATGGCATTGAAAACAAGGTTCATGCTCCGGAATATCCTGGCAAGAATTGCGCAATTATGTGAAGTGCCTTCTGCATCAATTCCCTTTTCTATTTACTGCAAACTCTTTCAATGTTCCAAATAAACTTATATCTCCAGAAAGAGTTAAATATATATATTAATGGGATGATTAATAAATGAGATGATATGTACATGTATAAACATATATATATATATAAACATATATATGAAGCACCTACATATTCTAAAGAACTCAGAATCATGAATCCATACAGTTTGAAAGCAGGCCATTCAGCCCATCAAGTACACACTGACCCTCTGAAGAGCATCCAACCCAGACCCACCCCCACTACCCATGTATTTCCCATGGGTAACCCACCCAACCTCCACATCCCTGGACATTATGGGACAATTTAACATAGCCAATCAACCTAACTTGCACATCTTTGGACTGTGGGAGGAAACCCACACAGATGCGGGGAGAATTTGCAAAATCCACATAGACAGTCACCCAAGGCTAGAATCGAACCCATACCCCGAGCACTGTGATTCAGCCACGCTAATCACTTAGCCACCTTGCTGAAAGAAGCAAATTGAGTTGTCTTAAACTTTGGTGCACAGTGACTGGCTATATGAAAGTTAATTTGAAATTTAATTGCACAGGTTAGTCAGCTATTAATGGTAACACTGATTGGCATTTCATTTCAGTCTTAGGAGTCTCACCTGCCATCAATGGAATTAAGTGGCCAATGTTGGGCCTTCTGTAGGATTTCAGAAAGCAGGGGTATAAATCCTGAACCCCGACTTGAACCGCCAACCAATAAGAAGCCAGGTCCCTTAATTGGGTAAAGGGTTTGCAGGACAACCTTCATCAGATGGCACTCGTGTCTGCTGTTGGTTGAACATAAGTGGGATGACGCCATTATTGGCCTATAGACAGGAAGGTTGACTACAAGTCTTTCCCCCTTGCCTCCACCCTCAACCCTTACTCCCCACAGCAGTGGGAGGGGCGAACGTTAAATTCCACCCACTGTTTACAAACAAACAGACAAACCAAAAAGAATTCTTACTGTATAACCTCAATGAAATGGATGGTGAAAGATGTAGGCCATTCTAAATTGCACATGGTATCCAGGGATGTGCAGGCTATGTGGATTAGCCATGGGAAATGTAGGATAGGGTTGGAGGGAATGGTCCTGGTGGTATGGTCTGCGGAGAATCGGTGGGCCTACTTCCACATTGTAGGGATTCTATTTTATGATGCTATGAAATTCTATCTAATTTTGTGTAATGGGATAATCTTTGTGGAATTCAATTCCACTATGTCTATTCGATTCTACAATTTATTTACCTCTTCATATTGTAACAATATTAAAAATGATGGATCCGAAGTCACTCCCAATCTATTTCTGTGTCTCTGTGCTAAATCTATTTCTTCTATTAAGATAAGTTGCAATTTTCACATAACATGGAATATTTTTCATTTATCTAGTAAGTTTTCATTTTTGTTTGCTAATTTTTGGCTCGATGGTGCAATTGGTTGAAATTCATTTAACTGCATCCACTGGCTCTTACACCTAGTATATAGGATTTATTCTCTCTACCACAGATGAGGTGTGAAGTTAAAACCGCACAGGTAGATGAATTTAAATCCTTTCATAAGGGAAGGTTTTATTCTAGTACAGTTAGGACCTAGAGAAAGTTGGATTGAAAAGATTAACTTTGGAGACATGAGTTGTCAAGACTGAAGAACTTTGTTCATGCTCATTGTACATTGTAGGGCTTAAAAGATCGTCATCAGATCTAGTTTCAGTCACATTCCATGAAGGTCAGGTCAAGGTCAAGAGAGCAGTTTGCAGGAGGAGGAAGGGCAGTCATACTTATTATGGGTCAGATGGGACACATGCCTCGATTGTTAATATTTCTGATAGTATCCTATTAAAATGGCAAAGAATGCTTATACTTTTCACAAGAGACTTAAACCACAGCTAAGACATCCAAAACACTGTTGTCCAACATGCTATCTAGTATTAAAATAATTCAGTTAAGGGTACATTCCATGTAAAATAACTGCTGGCTTACAGTTTAAGGTTGGAGTTCTTACTTCAAAGATATTATGGTTTAGTAAATAGTTAGTAGATGTTCTAATCTTATCTGTATCTTGATATTTTGTCTTGGAGTAAAGCCTATCACAGTATATTAAATAAATAGATTCTGCTTAACCTTCTGTAACTCCTGTGTAATAGAGCTAACCCCAAGGGGATTGAAAGGTAAAATACAAGCCCAATGCAAGGTGACTGTTCAGGAAACCTGTTGTGTCCTTTCCTTTACTTTCCATCCAGCTTATTTTCTTACCCTGAAGCCACTATTGACTGAAAGTCACAGGTGTGCGTCCCACCAGCCCTCCACCACCTCACCAAAGCCATTCTTAATGTGTAAACCTAATACGGAATAGTTACTTTGCCACATCAGGAATCTCTTCAATTCCATCCTCCTGACATCTACCTCTCATTTCTTGTGGTATAATCCAGTGGATAGTTAGCTACAGCAAAACATTGGCTGATTCATCCTCTCTTTTGAACCACAGTTATGGAAATTTTGTGATTACTTTGCTTGTTCCAGATAAGATATAGTGGTGGCTCAGTAGTTAGCACTGCTGCCTCACAGACCCAAGGATCTGGGTTTGATTCCACCCTCGCGCAGCTCTCTGTGTGGAGTTCGCACATTCTCCCTTTGCCCGCATGGGATTCCTCCAAATGCTCCAGTATCTTCCCACAGTCCAAAGATGAGCAGGTTAGGTGGAATGACCATGCTAAACTGCCCATAGTGTCCAGGGATGTGCAGGCTTAGGGGGCTTTGTCATGGGAAATGCAGAGTTACAGGGTGTGTCTGTGTGGGATGCTCTTCGGAGATTCATTGTGGACTTGATGGGTTGAATGGGCTGCTTTCATAGACTGAGGACAGAATTTGAGAACACCTTTATGGCTGAGTTCAAAAATTCCTAAGATTTTTTTTCTCACAATTCTTTTTCAGCAACATGTGATGAAAAGCTGGCAACAAAACACAGTGGCTATGAAACTTTCTCTATTTTGTCATTTTATATCAAATTAAATGTATTGAGTATGTGGTGTTGGTGACTGATTCTGAATAGATATGATTGATGTATTCGGAGTGTGCTGAATAATAGATTTGAAATTACATTATACTCTAACTGCATTGGCATGTTCCCTTTTTCTTCTCCACATGGGAAGCCTGAATGGAGTACCCCTTCCCATGACAGTCCATTGTGAAACGTTGGCAGGAGTGTGGAGTGAATTTTCTGGTCCATTCTTGCACCAACCTCTTTACTGCCAATAAGGCACAACTCCGTGTAGAATTGGGTAGGTGCAGGTGGAATATCAGTTGTGGGGCTTAAAAATTGCTCCTTAGTGAAATTTAATAGAATAATGACAATTAAAAGGGACTACTGAATGTGGAGTGGTGTTGGTGAAGGAGAGTTAAAAATGTTGAAAGCCTTAGCTCAAAATACACTCAAGTCATAGCATCATACCACACGGAAACAGACCCTTCAGTCCATACTGACCATAATACCAAATTAAACTAGTTCTATCTGCCTGCACTTGGCCCATAACCCTCCAAACCTTGCTTATTCATAAAATTATCCAAAAATGTTTTAAATGTGGTAACTGTACCCACATCCACCACTTGCCCTGTAAGGTCATTCCACACACAAACCACTTTGTCTGTAAAAAAAGTTGCCCCTTGTCTTTTTTAAATCTATCTCCTTTCCCCTTAAAAAAATGCTACCTAGTTTGAACTTCCCCACCCTAAACAAAAGAAACCTGCCATTCATCGTATCTAGAGCTGAAAATGTGTTGCTGGAAAAGCGCAGCAGGTCAGGCAGCATCCAAGGAACAGGAGAATCGACGTTTCGGGCATAAGCCCTTCTTCAGGAATGAGGAAAGTGTGTCCAGCAGGCTAAGATAAAAGGTAGGGAGGAGGGACTTGGGGGAGGGGCTTTGGAAATGCGATAGGTGGAGGGAGGTCAAGGTGAGGGTGATAGGCCGGAGTGGGGTGGGGGCGGAGAGGTCAGGAAGATGATTGCAGGTTAGGAAGGCGGTGCTGAGTGAATAGCAAACCTGCCATTCATCGTATCTATGCCTCTCATGATTTTATAATCCTCTATAAGGTTACCCCTCAACCTCCTACGGTCCAGTGAAGAAAGGTCCCAGCCCATCCAGCCTCTCCCTATAACTCAACCCTCCATTATCAGTTAATATGTTTGCTTTTATTCCCAAATGAAATTTGCTTATATTCCAAGAAAGGCCTGAACAAAAGTGGGGGGAAAATACTGGTCAAACAAACACAATTGAAAAGGGCATTAGTTGACTAGCAGCTTATGGGGAAACTAGGAGATAGTGAGGACTGCAGGTGCTGAAGAAGTCAGAGTCAATAAAACATGGTGCTGGACAAAGCACAGCAAGGCGAAAGTGAGAGCAGATGCTGGAGATTAGAGTTGAGAGTGTGGTGCTGGAAAAGCACAGCGGGTCAGGCAGCATCCGAGGAGCAAGGTGAGAAAGAGGTCACCTGTACTATAAGCACTTAAGCCCTTCACTTGGAATTCACACATTTGTGACGCAAAGGCTTTACGATCAGTGGTTGCTGGAAGAATTTTTCTGTTTAGTCGTTGACTGTCGACCCTTCACTCAGAACCAAACAGCTTTGGTTATATATACACACACACACACACACACAAAATCATCACCTCATTCTCAAAGTCATTTCTGTTGCTGGTTTGCCTGGTGAGCCGGCTGGCTGAGGGTTTGTCATGTGTTCCTGATTCTATGAATGCTCTTAGGATCTGTAAGGATTAGAGGCCAGGTGCCTGCAGCAAAGCAGGAAAAATCAGAAAGAAGCTTTGGCACAGGATTGCAAAGATCCTTGTGACAGCTTGGAGAAACAAGGTAGTTATCCAGTATTTCAACTGAGCCATCAAGAGATTCCGCAAAAAAAGCCATGCCCTAACAATCAGTTCTTATTCAGAAAATCCCAACTTCAAATTAAACGTTGGCTACATGATCACTGCCTACGTGTAAATATAATCAAGGTCATCGAGCACTCGAATAGCAAATCATTAACACACAGTCGCTTAACAAACAAATAAGAGGTCACGTCGCAGTTGACCACACTGCTGAAACTATTGGACACTGATCGGGAGGATCTGGAAGAAGTCTGCAACCTCATCCCTTTATGAGAAAGCTGGTCAATCGCCTTGTGCTGATTGGAAAGCACAGTTACCTAAAGGTACATAAAACTACAGACAGAAATCCCATTATTTATCCGCATGCATGATAGAATGGTCACAGGACAATAGGAGGCCATTCAGGCCTACACGGTCTCTGCAAGATTAACCATGCTTGTATTGTAGCATTGTAGTTTTCTTTCTCCCACAGGTGTTTGTCCAATTCCCTTCTAAAAGCCACATTTCAACCATACTCTCAGGCAGCAACTTCCAGATCGTAACGATTCAATGAGTAAAATGCTTTCCTATTTAGCCTTTCGTTTTTTACTCATTCACTGTAACCCTTCCACCAACAGGAACAATTTCTCTCCACCTTCTCTGCTCGGACCCCTCTTAGTTTTGAACACGTCTCTCAAAACTACTCTCTTTCTACTCTGCTCTGAAGAGAACCACCCCAACCTCTCCAATATCTCTCATGACTGAAGTCCCTCAACTGAGGACCATTCTCAGAAATCTTTTCTGCATTGTCCCCAATGAATTCACATCCTGCCGACAGTGTGTAGCCCAGAGTTGGACACAGTACTTCAGTTGAGGCCAAATTAGTGTTCTGTAAAAGATATTCTGCCCCTTGCTTTTGCTTTTTCTGCCTTGATTTATAAGCCCATGATTCTGTATCTATTTTCAACCACATCAGAACCTGTTCTTTCCTCTTCATTGATTGTACTCCTAGTTCACCATGTTGCTGGACTCTTTCAGGAATATACCCTGTAGTTTACATTGCTTGCTGCCACTCTTCCTGCCAAAATGGAGTCATTCATATTAAATTTCATCTGCCGTGTATCTGCCCATCCCTCCAGCCTGTCTATGTTCTTTTGAGGTCTTTCATTACCCTCCTCACAGTTCACAATATTTCCAAGCCAATCTGTCAATTTTGACATTACTCAGGCCTAAGTCATTAATGTGAAGGAAAGCAGTAGTTCTAGTCCTCAAGCACTGGTAATCTTACCATAAGTCTTCCAGCAGTCCAAAACCAATGTTTAACCATTCCACTCTATTTCCTATCACTCAGTGAATTTCACATCAATACCATTATTGATCCTTTCATCTTACTGGCTTTAAGTTCATCTATGAGGTGTACTATTTTCAGTACATTTGAAAGTCCATACACACATGGAATTCCATTACCCTCATCAATCACCTGTTACTTGATCAAAGAAAATTCAAATCAAATTTGTTAAAGACGATTTGCTTTTTCCAATCCATGCTAACTTTCTTTAATTAAGTGTTACTTGACTAAGTGTTACTTTAATCCAGGATTAGCATGTTCTAAAAGGTCTCCTGGTATGAAGGTGACAGGACCTTGGTGAGACCATGACTGGAGTACTGTGTGCAGTTTTGGTCTCCTTATCTGACGAAGGGTGTAATGGCTATGGAGAGAGTGCAACAAAGATTTACCAAACTGATTCCTGGGACAACAGGCCTGACTTATAAAGATCAGTTAGGACTATATTCACTGGTGTTTCGAAGAAAGAGGGATGGGTAATCCCGTAAAATTCAAACAGGACTAGATAGGGGAAATGCAGGAAGGTTGTTCCAATGACTGGGAAGTCCAGATCCGGGAGTCACAGTTTAAAGATATGAAGTAGGCCATTTAGGACGGAGAAGAGGAGAAATTTCTTCACCTGGAAAATGGTGAGCATGTGGAATTGTTTGCCACAGAAAGTGGTTGAGGCCCAAAACATTGATGTTTTCAAGAGGGAGATTTTAGGGCTAAGGGGATCAAAGGAAATACATGGAAACAGGATACTTAATTGGATGATCAGCCATAATTATAAAAATGGCAGAGCAGGTTTAAAGGGCCAAAGGGCCTACTCCTGTTCTTACATTCTATGTTTCTCAAGTGACTGACCTGTAGTTGCTAAGAGGATTCATAGACCTTGTTTGAACCAGGGTGTAACATGTATGATTCTCTAGTCCTCTGGCACCACTCACGTATCCAGAAAGGAATGGAAGTACAAGGCCAGTACCAGCACCTCTAGTATTTCCCTCCCTACATCCTTCAGCATCGCTGGATGCAACCCATTTGGTCCTGCTGACTTATAGACTGGAAATACAACCAGTTTTCTACCACTTACAGGCCAACCAATCTCTCCTGTATTAAATAAAAGCAAAAAGTGATGGAGAAACTCAGCAAGTTACCTTATTTAACTCCCTTTCACCATAACGTTTCCCTTGATACAGGTAGACACAAGATACCTCAGACATGCTGCCAAGTGTCAATCCTCTTGTTTGGCCCTTAGTTGACCCATTCCCTTTATTACTCATTTATTTATAGAGAGGAGAGATATGGATTTCCCTTCCTGTTAGTTGCCAGCATTTTATTTCACATTGTCTTTGCCTTCCTGTTTTTTGCACGTCCCCTCTGAACAGTGTGGTTGTGTTACCATACTGAATCATCTTATTTTCTATCTCTCCCACATCCAGGGAGCTCTGTCTTTTATCGAATATCCTTGCCTGGTTGTGGGCATACATCTCAGTTGTCCCAAGCCAAACAAAGCCCTTTGTTCCATTATATGTTTCCCTTCCAATCTTCCAACTTGCCCAGACAGGTTTATTCTCAACCCATTTAAATGTCCTCCTTCAATTAGGCATTTTTATTGTTGATAGTTACTTGACTTTGTCCGTAGCTATAGTGATGGTCCCATGCCTCCTTGACCCATGCCCCACCTCAATCCCAGAACTGGATCCAATAATGCCTCCTTCTTCCATGTTGGGTGGTGAGCATACTGGGTAAAAACAATGATTGCAGATGCTGGAAACCATATTCTGGATTAGAGTGGTGCTGGGAAAGCACAGCAGTTCAGGCAGCATCTCAAGCAGGAATTCTTCTCCCTTTCTACTTGAATGGTCTGGCAATGGTAGGACAATTAATGGCCACTACTATCATGAGACTGTGGACATCAGTGAGAGAAAAGGATGGCTGCTGTTTTAAAACAGTAGTGACATCTAGTGGCTTAATCCACACAATGCAAGAGATGCGATGACAACAATGAATGGACACTGTGCACCAATCACCAGACAGGGGTTGTTCCCCTCCCAGTTGGGTAACACTTCAGTGGTCAGGGACACTCAGCCTCGGATCTTCAGGTGGCCATCCTCCAAGGCAGACTTTGGGATAGACAACAATGGTGGCACAGTGGTTAGCACTGCTGCCTCACAGCGCCAGAGACCCGAGTTCAATTCCCGCCTCAGGCGATTGACTGTGTGGAGTGAGCAAACTGGGTAAAAACAATGACTGCAGATGCTGGATACCAGATTCTGGATTAGAGTAGTGCGTGGTTTTCCTTGGGGTGCTCCGGTTTCCTCCCACAATCCAAAAATGAGCAGGTTAGGTGAATTGGCAATGCTAAATTGCCTGTAGTGTTAAGTGCAGGGGTAAACATAGGGGAATGGGTCTGGGTGGGTGCGCTTCAGCCACAATGATTGCAGATGCTGGAAACCATATTCTGGATTAGAGTGGTGCTGGGAAAGCACAGCAGTTCAGGCAGCATCTCAAGCAGGAATTCTTCTCCCTTTCTACTTGAATGGTCTGGCAATGGTAGGACAATTAATGGCCACTACTATCATGAGACTGTGGACATCAGTGAGAGAAAAGGATGGCTGCTGTTTTAAAACAGTAGTGACATCTAGTGGCTTAATCCACACAATGCAAGAGATGCGATGACAACAATGAATGGACACTGTGCACCAATCACCAGACAGGGGTTGTTCCCCTCCCAGTTGGGTAACACTTCAGTGGTCAGGGACACTCAGCCTCGGATCTTCAGGTGGCCATCCTCCAAGGCAGACTTTGGGATAGACAACAATGGTGGCACAGTGGTTAGCACTGCTGCCTCACAGCACCAGAAACCCGAGTTCAATTCCCGCCTCAGGCGATTGACTGTGTGGAGTGAGCAAACTGGGTAAAAACAATGATTGCAGATGCTGGAAACCAGATTCTGGATTAGAGTGGTGCGTGGGTTTCCTCCGGGTGCTCCGGTTTCCTCCCACAATCCAAAAATGTGCAGGTCTGGTGAATTGGCAATGCTAAATTGCCTGTAGTGTTAGGTGCAGGGGTAAACATAGGGGAATGGGTCTGGGTGGGTGCGCTTCGGCGGGTCGGTGTGGACTTGTTGGGCCGTTCCCACACTGTAAGAAATCTAATGCAAAGTACCCAGCAGAGGCTGATAACCAAGTTCAGTATCTATGAGGATGGCCTTAACCAGGACCTTGGGTTCATGTAACACTACAAGTGACCCTACTACACTATACACTCTTTCTCACACATACACTCACACTTTCATGCAGGCCCTCTCACACACACACGGTCTCTTTCATACATACACACCCCACACTCATACCCATCACGTGCCATCTCACAGGCTTATACCCCATCACACTTACATACATATGCAAACACACACCCTTTCATGTGCACTCACACTCACTCACATAGACTCTCTCTCTCTCCTGCACATACACACACATAAGTCTATGGAGTGGATTTGTATCTGCAGAATTATATTTGCAGATATATTCTATTTTGCTCAAATAATGCACAATCTGCAGGCAGTCAATGCATGTAATATTTTGTAAATTGCACTTTGGAAATAGAACCAGTCTGATTCAAGATGGGGATACACACTGACTCTAACCTCACACCTTTAATGCATTGTCTGAGCTGAGATGTCACTTTTTCTATAAAACCTTAAGTTATCTTGAGAGTGCGACTTAAAAGAAATTCTGGGATTTACATATTAAAGAACTGAAACCTGCAACTTATTCTAAAAGATGAAAGACTTAACAGCAATCTAGGTTTATTCACTATGTCATTTCAGTTGCATGACAATGTAATCTTTTGCAATAAATTACTCAGAGTGGTGGGGCATGGAACACATTGCTTGCAACTGGAGTAGACTTGACAACTTTAAGGGCATTTAAATGGTCATTGAATAAACATATGAATGAAAATGGAATGGTGTAGGATAAATGGGCTTCAGATTGGTTCCATGGGTCAGCGCAAAATCGAGGGTCGAAGGGCCTATCCACGTTGTAATGTTCTATGTTCTAAATTCTGTGTCTCATGGTCCTGCTTCAGAATTACCTGATGAAGGAGCAGCGCTCCAAAAGCTATGCTTCCAAATAAACCTGTTGGACTATAACCTGGTGTTGTGTGATTTTAAAACACTACAAGAAAACAGCATAAAGTTGCTCAATAGAAAAAGACTTGTATTGATGTTATGCTCTTCCTATCCAGGAGCAGATTTCCAGCCAATGATGTGCTATTAAATATAGCCACTGCTCGCAGATATAGACACTTACCAACAGGAGGCGATACACCTGACTCCACAGCTGGAAAACCGTATCACAGCCTCTTGAAGAAGCTTCATGGTTCAGGCCAAATTAACAAAACAGATCTCAAAAAAATGAAACCTGTTGGATCCAACACACCCCACTTCTATGGATCACCTAAATTACACAAACCAGGAGTCCCTCAGACCCATAGTCTCACTCCCTGGCACACCGATACACAGTGTAGCAAAGGAACTCTACTGAAAACTGAAATACCTAGTAGAAGACTCATGCCACTTCATCCACTCCACCCAAGAATTCCTGAACATCATCAAAGACACCAAGATAGAAGAGGACAAAATAATGGCCTCCTTAACGTAACAGCCCTATTCACATCAATTATCGTCAGCCTGGCTAAAGAAATACTGACCACGCTACTAGATGAACCAAGGACATAAATACTAGAAAGCACCAACTCCATCAGCAAGAACAACATCATCACGCTAGTAGATCTGTGCCTCACTACCCACTTCACCTTCAATGACAAGACCTACAAACAAATCAACGGAACACCTATGGGATCACCAATATCAGGCTTCTTAGCAGAAGCAGTAATGCAGAGAATGGAACAAAGCAAACTTCAGGTCCACTACGTGAATGACATTTTTGTCATCACAAAACAGACCAAATTAGAGGAAACCTACAACATTAGCAACAACATCCTTACTGGCATAAATTTCACAAAAGCAAAGAACAACAACAGATTCTCCTGCCTTGATGTCACAGTGGAACAAATAGTTAATGGAGAACTGCAGACCAGCGCCTACAAAATATCAACACACACAGACCAGATACTTCACTACAGAAGCAATCATCCTAACACCCACAAACGGAGCTGCATTAGGATATTATTTAAATGGGCCACAACACACTGCAGCACCCAGGAACTATGAGCAGAAGAAAAATACCTATACGGCATATTCAGGAAGAACAGGTACCCAATAAACACAGCCCGCTGATTCTTAACCAACAAACTCAAACAACGCGTCCAGAAACTCTAGCCACACTACCATATATCAAAGACATCTTAGAGATGACTACCAGACTACTCCAATCCCTTGGCACTGCAGCCCACAAACCTACCAACACACTGAAACAGCTACTGACGAACCTAAAGGACCCTATACCAACAACCAGCAAAACAAACGCCATTTACAAAATACCATGCAAGGATTGTAACAAATACTACATCGGACAGACAGGCAGAAAACTAGCCACCAGGGTACATGAACACCAACTGGCCACCAAAAGACATGACCCACTATCATGAGTATCTCTACATATAGATGAAAAAGGGCACCACTTCGACTGGGACAACACATCCATCCTAGGGCATGGCTAAACAGAGACTCATATGGGAATTCCTGAAGACGTGGCATTCAAACCAGAACTCCATCAATAAACACATCAATTTGGACCCCATTTACCAACCTCGGAGAAAAAGAACCAGAAGTGATATCACCTACCGTAACAGACCAAGACACATCAATAGAAAGCGGGACTGAACTCTAACACTTCACCAGAGGCTCCCTGAAGGTGTTACCTAGCATCATGGTGATGAAATGTCTGAGAACAAACCTACCAACTAAACAAGCAAACTTACAACCTGAACCTCAACCTGAGCTACAAATCTTCTCAAAAATCGTAAATAATGAAGGTCTCTGGGTGAAAAATAATTTCCTCAAATTCCCTCTAAACATCCTGACTTTCACTTTAAAATCATGCCTCATTATTGACTCTTCAACTTGGAGGAACAGATGCTCTCTATCCACCTTGTCCATGTCCCTGATGCCATAATTGGATATACCATCTGACATAATCTACCAGTCCTTCTATCGTAAAGCCTGCATACTTGGCAACATGCCAGCACTGAAATTCGCATATCACAATGTGTTATAAACAAAACAATTTTTGGCTTGGTGGCAGCATTCTGTTAGTGGCAAATAGTACTCATGTTGTTACTGCATATTAGCAGTGTAAAATAGCTAGCTTCCATCTATTGCTCAAGGACATTGCAATTTTAGGATAATCTAAAGTACACTGGCATTCTTAAGGATCAAAACTGACAGCACTTGTGAACTGAACAGGTGACAGCCATTTGCTGGTTCACTTCTCAGGGCAATTATTTAAACAATCAGAGTTAACCTGCTTCATTTAAAATTTGAACAAAGTCTGGTAGTTAACTGTCAATCATCATTAGCTGATGCACTGTGTGTGGCAATGTAGAATCTACCAAGTAGAATCTGTGTGACTATCAATCAGCACTCTCTTCTCACACAGTATAAATTTTGGTTCTTCCCCCCCCACCCCTTAAATTGGTAGTCCTGTATTACTAAGTGACCATTTATACCACAATAGTTGAGGCTAGAGGTAACAAAGGCTTTGAGCAGATGCATTGAACTATGAATAAAGTCAGGTAATGTTATAGAGGTAGAAATTGGTATCTCAGTGAAGTTGTGAGCTCAGGATCAAGGTGACACCAAAGTTGCCGTCTGGTTTAATCTTGATTTGGAGATGCCGGTGTTGGACTGGGGTGTACAAAGTTAAAAATCACACAACACCAGGTTAGAGTCCAACAGGTTTAATTGGAAACACACTAGCTTTCGGAGCGCTGCTCCTTCATCAGGTGATTGACAATTACCTGATGAAGGAGTGACGCTCCGAAAGCTAGTGTGCTTCCAATTAAACCTGTTGGACTATAACTTGGTGTTGTGTGATTTTTAACTTGGTTTAATCTCAGATTATTGCCAGGCAGAGGGATATAGTCTAGAAACAAAATGGCTTTGGAGCAGGTCTGAAAACAACACCTTCAACTTCTGCAGTTAACAGTCCCTATTTGCTCTACGTTTCCACAACAGCCAGAGCTGAATGATCAGATAACCTTGTATAGCTGTATGTTTTTGCTTACAGACTCCATCTTGGCCACAGTAATCTTATGCCACAGTGGTAGTGTTGCTATCCCTGAACCAGGAAACCTGGGTTGAGACATATGGTGATTGTTCAGATTATCAGTGATTTTTTTTTCCAAAAATCCCACTTGGTTGGCAACAGCCCAGGACTGGCCTGTCAAGGGCATATTTCTGAAATGCTGTAATCAACAAAGTGAATAGAAGAGTTTTCCCAAATGATGTAGAACTCCTTCGCTCCCTGTGGAGGGACAAATTTAAACTGGATGTCATTCAAAACTGCTCCCTCTTGTTTTAATCTAGGGATGAATTGAAGTGGTTTGGATTGGTTGAGAGAACATTACCTACACTCTCTTAGAGTCATAGAGATGTACAGCATGGATACAGACCTTTTGGTCCAACCTGTCCATGCCGACCAGATATCCCAACCCAATCTAGTCCCACCTGTCAGCACCTGCATATAACAACTACTTCAACCAGGGGCACTGTCTCTAATGGAGACTGGAATTAATGTGTCGACGATGAAACAGAAATTGCTGCAGAAACTCAGCAGGTCTGGCAGCATCTGTATTGAGTGTGAGAGAGGGGGGAAAAAAGCCAAGTTAGTGCTTCCAGTTCAGTGACTCTTCTCCAGAACATGATGGAATGTAGTCAAATGAAAAGTGTCATCTTGACTTGAAACGTTAGCTTGCTGTCTTTCCATGGATGCTTTCTGACCTGCTGTCATCTCCAGCATTTGTTGTTCTCAGTATAGATTCCAGCATCTGAATAGGAAGGGTTTGGAGGGATATGGGCTGGGCGCTGGCAGGTGGGACTAGATTGGGTTGGGATATCTGGTCTGCATGGACGGGTTGGACCGAAGGGTCTGTTTCCCTGCTGTACATCTCTATGACTCTATTTGTTCCTACAAACGATTGAAAGCTACCTTTATCTCGGGGGGGAAGAAGAAAAAAAAACACCCATTTGTGGGTCAGTAGGTCCCTTAAACCTACCAGGGGTGTCACAGCCTTGTCCCTCATGAAACCCATGACGAGTAAGTCACTCCGCCTTGTGTGTGTGTGTGTGTGTGTAGTCATTTTGTTTAAGCCACCGTGTGAATACCAGGTAAAAAACAATGACTGCAGATGCTGGGAACCAGATTAGAGTGGTGTTGGAAACCAAACAACCTAGTGATGTCATGTTCCAGAGACGGTGGTACCCTCGCCTCGGAGGATGGAAATGAAGGTGTTAGGAGAGAGTCAGTAACCAGGCGCTTCGGAATCCTCCCGAGCCCAGTTCGTGAGCTCAATTCTCAACTTCCCCATTTCCTCCGTGTGACGCAAAGCGGGGAGGAAAAAAAAAGATCGAAAGTTTTCCGCTGTGTCTAACATAGCTGTCAGCCTCAAGAGAGAGAGGAGAGAGAGAGAGAGGACAGAGAGCCGACCGGCTATTTCACACCTAACAATGAGTCCGCCGTACTTCGTGTTAGACATCCATGCCCAGACGATGGAAGAGTTTTATTTGGTAATGGACACTCTAGCGCCGGGGATGTGGCATCGTTTTGGTGAGTTCTGGGTCAAGTTTCACGGCGCAGTGTTACCGCCTGCACTTTCTTTCTGAGCGGGGAACGAAAAAGAAACAACGACCCTGTCTGTAGTCAGGGGGTGGGCAGAGTTAAAAGTCACACAACACCAGGTCATAGCCCAACAGGTTTAATTGGAAGCACACTAGCTTTCGGAGCGACGCTCCTTCATCAGGTGATTGTGGAGGGATTTAGCTTCGGGCTGGGCTTGGTCATTTAACGTGTTTAATAACTGTCATTGTATCCCCCACCCCTCCAGAAACGGATGGGTTCAACAAGAGGTTAAAGCAGAGTCACGCTGGACTCGGAATGTTCACTCAAATCAGTCTCAAAGTGATCTGTTTTGTGGGATTTGCAGATGTTGCCTTTTTGTGAATTGTAGGCGTGTCGCCAGAGGCAAACTGAAAGCGATTAGGCAAGAAGGTGGCGCCTGCCCCCTCCTTTCACGCTCTCATTGTTCCGGGGGATATTGGCATCTTGTCATTTTTCTTTAGTCCATCACAGGTCTGGTCCAGTACTGTGTAATGTTTCCACACCCCACACTACCGCCAAGGGGATGCACTGTAGCTCTCACTCCCCCCTCCCATACTCGCTGCAGTGGGTATTCATTGCACCCCCACCCGACCGCAGCAACAGCAACAACCACCTGCATTGGTGTAGCGCCCACCGCGAGTGTACCATGGCCTCAGGGTTTCACGGGAGTGTTGTTGACAAGGCAAACAAATACCAAAAACAAATATCCCGAGCGGTGTTTTGTGTCAGAAGCTTGGTTAAAGGTGTAAAAGAGGGGAGGGAGGGGGCGGCAGTGTACTTGTTTCATTGAGGGGGAGGGATGTTGCAATGCTAGAACCTCGCATCTCGGCAACCGACTCCTAGCTGCCAATGATGGGTTATGGCTTTTTTTTTTAAAAAAGGAAAGACATTGCAGATGGTATTGTCAGTTTAAAAAAAGTGAGGGGGAGGAATGTGTGCAATGCTAGAACCTGGCATCTCGGCAACCGACTCCTAGCTGCCAATGATGGGTTATGGCTTTTTTTTAAAAAAAAGGAAAGACATTGCAGATGGTATTGTCAGTTTAAAAAAAGTTCTAATCTCCTTGTTCAGATTGCTCTATTTCAGGTGCGATTTGAACCCAGACCCCTCAGTTGGGGACACTACCATTGTATCACAAGAGCTCCCTAAGTGATATTGTTAGTTAAGTTCAGAATGAGTTATGGGGGAAAGGTAGGAAGATGGGGGTTGAGGATTGTCAGAACATTAGGTGCATTAGTCAGAGGGAAATAGATCTGGGTGGGTTACTCTTCGGAAGGTTGGTGTGGACTTGTTGGGCCGGAGGGCCTGTTTCCACACTGTAGGGAATCTAATCTAATTTCATGAACTCATTGTTTCCGCTGATGGGTGAGTCCCGAACCAGAGGACGCAGCTTAAAAATAAAGAATAGGCCATTTAGGACAGAGATGAGGAGAAACTTCTTCACCCAGAGAGTGGTGGCTGTGTGAAATGCTCTGCCCCAGAAGGCAGTGGAGGCCCAGTCTCTGGATTCGTTTAAGAAAGAGTTGGATAGAGCTCTCAAGGATAGTGGAATCAAGGGTTATGGAGATAAGGCAGGAACAGGATACTGATTGAGGATGATCAGCCATGATCATATTGAATGGTGGTGCAGGCTCGAAGGGCAGAATGGCCTACCCCTGCACCTATTGTGTATTGTCTATTGAATGGTGGAGCAAAATACTCGCCTTCTGTTCCTACCTCTCTCGGTCCATTGCTAATCTCCACTTACCATATAACCAGGTAATAGTGACCCTTCTACTTGAACCTACAACCTTGTCCAGCTCTTGAATCTTTTTACAACTCTGCATTCTTCCAGTTCCGGCCTGTGCATTTCCTTGATTTCCTTCACCTCGCCACTGCCATGCCTTCTGTTGCCTGAGCAGTAAGATGGAGAATTTCTTCTCGATGTTTCTCTCTTTTAATATGCTTCTTAAAATCTGAATCTGTGGTCAAGCCTTTGGTCCTATTTTATCTATGACCCTACACTGGGCAAGAAGCACTGGGATATGAGACTACCTTCAAGACGTTGTCCTTCTGGGGGAGTTATGTTTTAAGAGCATGTTGTTTTTCTATTGCAACAGTTTCAGGAGCATCAACGCTTTAGGCTGTAGCTAGGCAAATATCAAATGTGACCATTTTGGCAGGGTCTGTGCATAGGGTTCAGTGCCATTCTCTATACCATGATACCCCTTGATTTGTTTCATTCTGTTAAAAGTGACCATAGGATATAGGAGCAGAATTAGGCCATTTGGCCCATTGAGTCTGCTCTGCCATTTGGCCAAAGAATCCCTACAGAGTGGAAACAGGTCATTTACCCCATCAAGTCTACACCAAGTCTCCAAAGAGCAATCCACCCAGATCCACCTCTGTAACCATTTCCCATAGCTAATCCACCTAGCTTGCACCTTCCTGGACACTACAGGGCAATTTAGCAAGGGCAATCCACCTAACCTGCTTGTCATTGTGATTGGGAGGAAACCAGAGCAGCCGGAGGAAATCCCACACGGTCACGGGGAGAATGTGCAAACTCCACACAGACAGTTACCAGAGGGTGGAATCAAACTCAGGACCCTGGCACTGAGAGGCAGCAGTGCTAACCACTGAGCCACCGTGTCTGATATGTTTCTCAATCCTGTCTTCTCCTCGTAACCCTTGATTCTGTTACCAATCAAAGTACTATACAGATGTAATTTGTTGGTTCGACATTCATGTGTAAGGCTATTCTGTACATCACAAAACCACAAGTATTATGTGCAGAGGGAGACCATTTGGCCAACCGTGCTTCACAAATCAACTAGAGATTTTTGAGAATGTAACTAGTAGAATAAACATTGTAGAGCCAGTGATTGTAGTGTTTTTAGATTTTCAAAAGGCTTCTGATAAGATCCCTCAAAAAAAAAGGCAGGTGGGCAAAGTTAAAGCACTTGGGATAAGGAGTAATATATTGGCTGACTGGATTGGTTGACTGACAGAAAACAGTAGGAATAAATGGATCTTTTTGAGTGGCAGAGACTAGTGGGGTACTGCAAGGATCAGTGTTTGGGCCCAGTTATTCACAATGTAGATAAATGACATGAATGAGGGATGCAAAAGCAATACTTCCATGACTGCTGATGATACAAAACTGGGCAGCTATGTGAGGAGGCTTCAAATTGAATGAGTGCACAAAGACATAGCCATGCTGTATTTCATCTGCCAAATGTGAAGTGATACCCTTCAGTGTGATAAACACAAAGAAAGAATATTATTTTAAATTGTGATTTTGGGTAGTGTGGCTGTACAAAGGGATCTTGATGTCCCTATATACTAGGCAGTGAAAGTACATAGGCAGATGCAGTAAGCAATTAGGAACGTAATGGTGTATCACCTTCATTGTGAGAGGATTTGTGCTCAGAAGTAGGGGTATCTACTGCCTTGGGAAAAGGTTTCCTAGCGTCACATTTACTGCTTTTGAAAATGACCTTGTATCTCTGTCCTCTTGTTCTCTTCCTTTCATGGGTTCTGTTTTTATTTTTGACAGTGGTCAATGTAGACACCAGACCTATCAGATTTTTATCATCTTCCTGCAGGGTTATAATCTTGAGTATTGAGAGTTGTATTGGCACCTCCATGACTTGTCTTTTTCTCTCATTCCTTGATTTGTCTCGCTGCTCACTTTGAGTCTTAGCAAAAATTGCAACAGAGTGAAATAGCTTCCTTTTACGAAATTAAAAGTCTGTTGTGCAGGATAGTCCAGATCAATGTAATTTTCCACTCAAATGCCCACTCAGAAAAATCTAATTATCATATAGCTGGTATCAATGGACTCTTTTTCTGATTAGCCATCATCGATACCTTTGACTCATTTTTGAAGTACTATCTCGCCATCATTAAGCTGGGACCCTGACGAGCTCTTTTGAAAGTAACAGGATGGTCAAATATTTTTATAGTGTAGAAATCACTGATGTGCCTTCTATATTCGGAAATAAAGACGTCGAACATTTTCACTAAACAATGTTTGCCTTTTGTGCTCAAATCTGTGTTCTGTTCACAATTTCCATCTCTTGCTTGAAAATATTTAGCCTGGGGGTGTGTTGAATAATCAGACCGGGTAACTATCTGATATCATCACCCAGGAAATGCCGGCGTATAGATATTTTCATGTTTAAATATATGGGCATTCACTATCCATACTCCTACAAAGGGGCTATGCCTTTTAGTGAACATGGGTAGTGGAGAATGTGAGTTCAATACTGGGAATTATCTCTTCTGTTCATGCAATTTGTGGCATACTTAGCTAGAATGGTGAAGCACCAAGCTGAAGTGTTTACCCTCTTAGAGTCAGAGTCATAGAGGTGTACAGCATGGAAACAGACCTTTTCGTCCAACTTATCGTAAGTTAACCTAGTCCCATTTGTTAGAATTTGGCCTATATCCCTCTTAAACCCTTCCAGATGCCTTTTAAATGTTGCAATTGTACCACCACTTCCTCTGGCAGCTCATTCCATACACACTCCACCCACTGCTTGAAAAAGTTACCCCTCCGGTCCCTTTTAAATCTTCCCCTCTCGCCTTAAACCTATACCCACTAGTTTTGGATTCCCCTACCTGGGACAAAAGACCTTGGCTGTTCACCCTATCCATGCCCCTTATAATTTTATAAATCTCTATAAGGTCAGCCTTCGCCCCAGGAAAAATAGCCCCAGCCTATTTAGCCTCTTCCTGTAGCTTAAATTGTCCAACCCCAGTAACATCCTTGTAAATATTTTCTGCACCCTTTGAAGTTTCACAACATCTTGCCTATAGCAGGGAGAATAGAACCGAAAGCAGTGCTCCCAAAGTGGCCTAACCAATGTCCTCTTGATGACTAGAATCAAATATTCCTGGATCACTTTGCACTAATATAACTTCTGGATTAAAAAAAGGATATGAAGACACTTGGTAGATTCTAAACAAGATTTGCAAGGATAACATGAGATTATAATTGTTGTAAAGAATGAACAGGCAGAAACTTATTCCAGAGAAGTGAAAGGAAGCTTAACAGGCACATATAAAATCATGAAGTATTTTGAGATAAATGTTAAGAGGTTGTTTCCATTTGTGAGGAAAGTCCCTCTAAAGGCTATGAATGTAAGGTGGCCCCTAATTAAAAAATCATCTGCTGCAGGAAACCTTTTTTAAAATCAGAAATTGGTTTAGCTTTCATGTCTGAGGATGTAACATCAATGGTTATTTATTTTCACCACCTCGCTGAAAAAGCTTGACAATCATCTTTTCAGGACAGTGCTCTATTTGAAAAGGAACTGGAAACAAAAAGACCTACCTATCTGAAATGGTGACTGCAGTATTTTATTCCTGACCGTTTCATTGCTAATGAACCAGAATGTTCGTGGGTGAATCCTATTGCCTTTCACTCATATTTATAAAAGCGTAGGGATCCTTCATTAAAATCATGTGATGATTATTCACTGCTGTCTTAAATGCAGGTACTTTTCTTTATGTGGCATCCTTTCAAGTCCACTGAATGACTCATTTACGGATAGTCAATAAAGCACTCTTGAAGAGTGGGCACAGTTGTGTTGCAGGAAACACAGCAACTCCAACATGCAGCAATGTGATGATGACTGAATATTCTTTTTTTTAATCATGAGAATTGAGAAGTGTGTAATGCACGGATATATGTTGAAGTTCAACCAAAGGGAGCGGCACTGTTTCAACTGAAATGGTGATATCTCTAATAGAGTGATGGCTCCCTTGGTACAGCACTGGCATATTCGCTTGATCTTTGCATTCAGACTCTGGATTGAGACTCGAGCCAACAACCTTCTGACTCAGTCAAACATGCTACTAACTGAGCTGTCGATGACGAAATATTGAACTTTTTCTTGAATAACAACAGAGGATGTTTTCAAGCCACAAATATCCAGATAGAAGGAAGATATTGTGGGTTAATAATGTCTTCAATCCAATATCAATGTCATTATCAGATATGATAGCATTTTGGAAATTAATCAGTATGAGGTTATACTATCAGCAGAAGCACTTCTCCATAGAGATTGAGTGAGATAGCCCAACCTCAGTGAACTGGGTTTGTTTACTTGAATATTTTCTGATTGGTTTCATTATGTAGAGTGTTGTTTCCAATTGCTATAATAAAGTCACCATTGTCCTACTGAGTCATAGGGCTACTCTCTCATTTGAGAGTGAGAGTGAGAGAGACAGAGACAGACAGACAGACAACAGGTGATGGTTTAACCTGAGGGTCACCATGTCTTAGGCAAGGGGAGAGATTAAGGAGAATCATAGTAACCTCAGCCAGTGCAGGATTGAACCCATGCTGTTTGGCATCATTTCTGCATCACATATCACCATCAAGCTACTCAAGTATTAACATGCAATTGTACAAAAGTGTCACAAAAATAGGATTTAAAAAAAACCCAATCAAAAGTCTGGTGGAACACTCAGAACTGTGTCTATACAAGTTATTGGTCACCAAGCAGGTTTTTAGTCAGGTATCATGCATAGTGCATTTGGTTTTCTACAAAATATTCAATTGGGTGGCACAAAAGGTGACTACACAAGAAAGGAGCTTCTGGTGTTGAATAACACATTAGCATGGATAGAGGACTGGCTACCAAACAGGAAACAGTCAGGATAAATAAGTCATTGTATGAGTGGATTTGGGGCAGGAGCCTCTATATTTATGATCTGTATTAATGTCTTTGATGGAGGGATTGAGTGTCATACAGCCACAGATGTATCGAGCAGGAAAAAAAAGGCCCTTTAGCCCATTGAGTCTGTGCCAGTCGAAAACAACCACTGAACTGTTCTAATCCCCTTTTCCATGGTGCATTGCAGGCAAATTTGCTGATGATACAAAGATAGGTAAGTAGTCCAGTTGTGAAGAATCTGCGAAGAGATGTTAAGTTAGTTGGCAAAATATTGACAGAATATAATATCAGAAAATGTGATTTTGGCCAAGAGTAGATTAGCACATTATTATTTAAAGGAAGAGAATGGCTATTACCACAGTACAAAGGGATTCAGGTGTGCATGACCCATAAATTTAGCAGAAAAATGTGGTGCTGGAAAAGCGCAGCAGGTCAGGCAGCATCCAGAATCCTGATTCATGAAGAAGGGCTTATGCCCGAAACGTCGATTCTCCTGCTCCTTTGATGCTGCCTGACCTGCTGCGCTTTTCCAGCAACACATTTTCAGCTCTGATCTCCAGCATCTGCAGTCCTCACTTTCTCCCCATAAATTTAGCATGCAGGTACAGCAAGTAATTCAGAAGGCAAATTAATGAAGTCTTGCTACATGACCACACTTAAAGGGCCATGTAAAATGTGACATTTTCACTTCAGGAGGGTTTTATTTGCAATAAAGGTGGCTCAGATAAAGCTAGCTAGGTAGATTCCTGGGAGCAATGGGTTGTTGTATGGAAGAAAGTTTGAGCAGATTGGGCCTATTACTCCATTGGAATTTTAAAGAATGAGAGATGATCATATTGAAACTTAGGTGATCTTGTGGGGGCTTAACAGGGTGGGTGCTGAGACAATCTTTCTTGACACAACATAGTTTTGAAACTGTGACTCTCTGAGCAAAATGAGGGGGGTCTTCCATTTAAGATGTAAATGTGGAGGAATTTATTCTCTCAGAATTAATGACAGAGTAGAGTGGATGTTGGGCCTGGGGTGGGGGAGGCAAGATTATAGAGTTATGGCTACTTTGCAATCAGATTGACTGTTATTTTATTAAATGATGAACAGGCCTGAGGGGCCTAAAAGCTCAGTTCTTACGACAGTTTCATGATTTTGTAAATGATCTTGGTGCTAATGTGTCATGTCAGTGTGGACCATGTATGCAGCATCTTTCAGATACTGCAATCTGAGTGCAGGTACAATATGCATTTGATTGGTGGCTTTGTCATGTATGAGTGTGGGGGAATCAATCTTATGAAATTATTTGCAATACATATCAGATTCTGCATGATTTTCCATAAATTAAAGATGCCTACAATCAGCAGATGGAGGGTAAGTTCATTTAAACTGAAATGCACTGACTCAAAGAGATGGTTGAAACATAGTCAGAGGCTACAATAGCTTTAAAACACTTCAGAATGCTTTGAGATTGTGAACAGTCCCACATAAGTATGGTTTTCATGCTTTAATTCTGATATATTTTTATAACACTGCACAGTGCATCACTGAACAAGCTCCACCAAGCAGAGTGTGACATAACCACAGTGCATAATGGAGTGTTTGTTTTCCTTATCTCCTCCTAACTTTCCTCTACATAATCTCAATGTGAGGGAAGGAAGCCGATTAGCAACTTTTACGTATTCAGACTATCTTTTCAGCCTCTCGTATCGTAGCTGACCAGACTGAACTAAGGAAGATTGAATCTCTCGGAGGAAATAACAGCAGGACCAGAGAGTTGATGTGGGCATGGGGAATGAGACAAGCAACAGTTCAACAGCTTCTACACATCCTGAATGAGTTGCAGCTGTATCGTGCAGCAGATATTATTCTATCACGTGAGTATATCCCTTTCTAGGTAGAAATTTTTGACGTTCTAATAATTTTACTTTAGAAAAGGCATCAGAATGCTCATTATCAGCACATACTATTTTCAATGAGTCATCAGTTTGAATCCAGCCCAGGCCACTGGGCAAGTCTCATCTATTTTGGCTCTAAAATTCAAAGATGACATTGTTTGGAGTCATCATAAAGCCCAAATCCTGGTAGGACAGAGCTCGCTATATAAAATTGATCTTAATTTGGCAGTAAATTGGCAATATCACTTGAAAGTATGGCTGGTGGGTGAAAAGTGAAAAATAATCATGTGTTCCTCTGAGGTATGTCAATAAAATAGAGTTGAGGGAGGATTATTTTACATGTGACCTGTATGATATCAGATTTTCATTGCTTAATATTGATGCTGGATACTTACAATGGAGGAGTCTGCCTTTTCGTAGAACAAATATTAGGAAATGGCCATCTTCAATTAGAGACAATCTAATTATTGCCCCATGGCAATACTGTCATTGAATACCTCACTATCAAAATTCTGGGGGTTATCAATGACTAGGAACTGAACTGGACTAGCCATACAGATACACTGGCTACAAGAGCGGGTCAGAGGCTAGGAATATTGCAGTGAAACACCTCTGGAGCAGGTGGAACTTGAACCTGGGCATCCTGGCTCAGAGATAGGGACACTACCAATGCACCACAAGCATCCTTAAAAAAAACCAAACCAATGAATAAAGGAACAATTCACATAACTTGAGGGCTCACCCAGGATCTGTTACATTTCCAACATCTTTCTGAAGTGGGAATCATACACCTAGGCCAAAACAACAGCAAAGTACAGTTGCCATAGTCTCAGAGGACCAAAGGGTTGCACTTTTGATAGAGAGAGACGATTAATGGTGAGTTTAGTCTGAGGGTCACCATGACCCCTGTAAAGGGTAAGGTTAAGAAGGTGGGATCTGTATGATAGCAACAGCTGGTGCAGGAGTTGAACCTGTGCTGTTGGTATCATGCGGCATTGCAAACCACCAATCTAGTTTTCTGAGTTAGAGAATTTCACAAGTTCGCTAACCTTTGAGTGAATACATTTTTCCTCAGATGAGTCCTAAATGATCTACCCTGTATCCTAAGACTAAATCCCCTGGTTTTAGACTTCCCAACCAGGGAAAATGCTGTCCCTGAATCTAGTCCATCTAACCCTTTGAGAAGTTATACATTTCAATCCGATCCTCCCTCATCCTTCTAAACTTTAGTGAACACAGGCCCAGTCGAACCAATCTTTCTTTATAGGATAGTCTTACCATCCCTGGTATCAGCCCAGTGAAGCTCTGCTGCACTTTCTCTGTGTATCCTTTGTAGAGTGGAAGCCAAAACTGCGCACATGACTCCAGGTGTGATATCACCAAGGCTCTGTATAACTGTATAATTAGGCATCCCTAATTCTCAACTTTTAGATTTTCAAATTTAGCCACTTTGCTATATGTTTGCCCATTTACTCAACTTATCTAAATCACATTGAAGCCTCTTTGCTTTTTTTCTCTCAACTCTCAATCCCACCCAATCTTGTCATCATCCAGGTCATTTTTAAATATTGTGAAGGGCTGGGGCCCAAGCACTGATCTTTCTGTTGCTCTATTAGTCGCTGTCTGCCACTCAGAAATGGACATATTTATTGCCATTCTCTATTTTCTATCTGTTAATCAATTCTTGGTCCATGCCAATATATTACCTCTTATCCCATATGCTTTAACTTTGCCGACTAACTTCTTATGAAGGACCTTATCCAAGGCTGTCTGAAAACCCAAATACTCCATATTCACAGGTTCTAAGACCATAAGACAAAGGAGCAGAAATTAGGCCATTCAGTCCATCGGGTCTACTCTGCCATTCAATCATGACTTATGTTTCTCAACCCCTTTCTCCCACCCTCTTTCCGTAACCCTTGATTCCCCTGACAATTAAGACTCAATGACCTGGCCTCCACAGTCTTCTGTGGAAGTTCTCTCTTATCTAGTTACATCCTTGGAAACTCAAGTAGAATTGTTCTGTGTGATTTGCTTTTCATAAACCATGTCTAATCCAGTGAAGGCTTTCCAAATTTTCTGTAATCCTGTCCTTTATTAAATAGACTCTAGCATTTTCCCTGCTTCTGTAAAAGTGTGTTCTCTCTTTTTTTAAATAGTGGGATTACATTTGACCCCCTCCAATCTGTACAAACTGCTCCAGAGTCTATAGAATTTTTAAAGTTATATCCAACATACAAAGAGTGGCTTCCTTTAGTACTCTGCGATGTAAATGATCAGACTCTGGTGATTTGATGGCCTTTAACCTTGTTAATTTCCTCAGCATCTTTTTCTTTTACCATTACTGATTTACTTCAGTTCTGCCCCCTTGCTAGTCCTTGACTCCCTAACTAAGAATTAGTTAAGGAAACCAAAATACTCGGCAGAGATTATAAACAATTACTGGAACTCGGTTTAAGGACTCATATATTTGGAAAATGTAATAGGCCACTTTACACTTCACCTTGAGCTGTGGCATACCTCAGAAATGTCCAATCTTGCATTTGTGGGCCATTTAAGAGCATAATGTCAAGTCTTTGAGGATCACGTGGAAAGTTTAAATCCACTGACCTAGGAGGATTACAAAAATCTCTAAATCTTGATCCCCTTTCCAATCAAGAACCTATCCAGCTCTATCTAAAATACACTCAAAGTCTTGGCCTCCACAGCTTTCTGCAGCAATGAGTTTCACAGATTGACCACCCTCTGGCTGAAGAAATTCCTCCTCATCTCAGTTTTAAAGGCCATCCTTTCCTTTTGAGGCGGTGGCCTTTGGCTCCTAATCTCTCCTTCTAGTGAAAACATGTTATCCACGTCCAATCAATCAGGCCTCTGTGTCCTGTAAGTTTCAGTCAGATCCTGCTCCCCATCCACCCTTCCTTCTAAATTCAATCAAGTACAGACCGAGAGTCCCCGACATCTCTTCATATGACATCATCCCTGGGATCGTTCTTGTAAGACTCCTCCAGCACCAGGACGTCTTTCCTTAGATATGGGGCCCAACACTGCTAACAACCTTCCAAATGCCATCCGACCACAGCCTTATATAGCCTCAGCAGTACATCTCGGCCATTGCGTTCTAACTTCTTGAAATGAATGCCAATATTGCACTTGCCTTCCCAACTGCTGACTGACCCCGCTTGTTAACCTGAGGAGAACCTTGAACTGGGACTCTGATGTCCCTTTGTGCCTCAGATTTCCAAAAACTTTCCCCATTTAGAAAACAGTCTGCAATACTACTTCCTACCAAAATGTATAACCTCACATTTTTCCACACTGTATTCCATCTGCCAATTCTTTGTCCACTCGCTTAGCCTATCCAAGTCCTTCTGCTGCCTCCCTGCTTCCTCAACCTGTCCCTCCAACCATCTTTGTGTTATCTGTAAACATAGCAACAATGCCCTCAGTTCCTTTGTCTCGATCTTTAACTTATAATGTGAATAGTTGTGGTCTCAACACTGACCTCTATGGAATTCCACTGAGACTGCCATCCTGAAAAAGACTCCTTTATCCCTACTCTCTGCCTTTTGACAGACAGCCAATCCTCTATTCATGCCAGTCCCTAACATGTCAGGTTCTTGTCTTATTTAGCAGCCTCCTCAGCATCACCTTGTCAAAGGCCTTCTAGAAATCCAAATAGATCATGTCCACTGGCTCATTACCTCCTCAAAAAGTTCTAACAGATTTGTCAGCCATGGCCTCCCCTTGATGAAGCTGTGCTGATCTGCCCTATTTTACTGTGCACTTTCAAGTACTCCGCAATCTCATCCTTAACAATGGACTCTTACATTCTTACCAATGACTGAGGTCAGGCTAACCGGACAGTAATTTCCATTCTGCATAGTAATTCTGCAGTCCCACATCTTAAGTTTGTAAATTCATCAAAAAAAGTATACTTTTATCTAAATATTGCTGTTAAAATTCAATCACTTTTTGTTTGAGGAATGGTCACAGACCACTTCCTGTTTGATGAGTACTTCTTTTCTTTTTAATCTATTTTGGTATTGCTGGTGAAGTTGTGTTCAAACTCCAAGCTCAGTACACTGTTAATGGAAAAAAAAAGAGGAAATGTAAAATATAAAATAATAGGATAGATAAATGGCCTGTTGGTGTTTCTTTTGGTTTGTTAGTTTCACTGATTGTAGAACCCTAATTCTGTCAACAGAATTGTATATTGTGAAGTAGGTATGATTCAGTTCAACAAAGCAAAACCCAAATCCATAAAATGAGATTAAATGAAGAAAAGATCATTTCCTTATGCTGAAAAGGTCAAAACTTACGAGTGTACATTTTTGAAGCTGCTGGAGTTGCTCTGTTATACAGTATTTGCAACACAGAAACAGGTGATGTGCAGCAAATCTTTGATAGATGTATACTTTTTGATGAATTTTCAAACCTAAGGTTTCATTCCACAGGCAGAATGAGTAACACCTCTTTTTTTGTTGTTGTTCGTCAGCATGTGCATTTTCGGGTCTTAGTATCTTTCTCTAAGCTGGTTGTTGGCATGCCAAGTTCTGTTGCATCCATGCAGCCAGTTTGGAGCCCAAGGGTCAGATATGGGTGTATTCTGGATTAGTGGTGCTGGAAGAGCACAGCAGTTCAGGCAGCATCCGAGGAACAGTAAAATCGACGTTTCGGGCAAAAGCTCTTCATCAGGAATAAAGGCAGAGAGCCTGAAGCGTGGAGAGATAAGCTAGAGGAGGGTGGGATCCAAGTCCAAGTCATTAAAAAATAACAAAATAAGCAATGGTTCCATTACCAACTGCTGGGGAAATCTGCTATATAGTTTATCCTAGTCTAAAAAAAGCAACCATTCCCTACTATTGACAGCTTTCTGTTCCTTAACCAATGTCACAGCAACAGTGTTACTGGCTAGTGGTGGTTCAGTTTTGCTTACAAATCTATAATGTGGCATTTTATTAAATATTGGTTTAACCCGAATTTTCAACCCTGACCTTCATCAAATAAATTCAAATTCAAGTTCCTCAGACAAAATTTGCTTTCATCAAATTACGCAGGTTCTCAGTTGTTAACCAATATTTTTTCAAGTGATAATTAATTGCATCATGTATGTTCTCCAGCAGCAGTGTTCAGCTGACTGACCTGCAATTGCCAAGTTCATCATTCTCTTTTTTAACATGTCTGTAACATTTGCAATCCTCTGGTATCACTAAGGTTTGTAAGGAGAATTGAAAGATTATGACGTGATTCTGCATTAGTTGCATCGAAACTGGATGTTGTGACTTTCCAAATCTGAGTATTGCCAATTGCTCTACTGATTTTAGTGCCACCCAATTTTCTACTCTCTCTTTTCCTGGAATATTGGAATTCTCTTTGTATATGAAAACAAATGCAAACTTCTCATTTTGTCCTTCAGCTAAGATGTCTACCTATGAAAGAGATTTTCAATTCAGTCCCTAAATAACTCCACCTTTTCTTTGATAATTTTACTTTTTATCATTTATAATTGACATCTGTATTCTTTTCTAGAGGGAATGTGGTTCCCCTGTTTGTAAGAACTGAAATTAAATAAACAGGGAGCAGCAATGTAGAGATAAAAGGTATAGAATCTATGAAGAAAGAAATGAGGCTCTGCAAAGGAAAACAGACCCTGATGGGAATTATGTTCAGGCCTCCTAGCAGTAGTCAGAATGTGGGACCGAAAATAAATCAGGAGATACAAAATGCATGATTACGATGATCATGGGGATTTCGATGTGCAGGTGGACTGGGAAAATCAGGTTAGCAGTGTATGCCAAGAAAAGGAATTCATGGAATGTCTATGAAGTGTTTCTTTTTGGAGCAGCTTGTGGTAGAGCCATTAAGGAACAGTCCACGGATGTGATGATGTATAGTCATGCAGACTTGCTTAGGGAGTTTCAGGTGAAGGAACCACTGGGGGCAGTGGCCATAATATGATTGATATCTCCCTGTCACCCTGCAGTTTGAGAGTGAAAAACTGGAATCAGATGTAACGTTATTGTAGCTGAGTAAAGGTAACAGCAAAGACATGAGGGAGGAGCTGGCCAGAGTTGATAGGAAGGAGATTTCCTGAGGGTGATTCAGGAGGCACAGCTGCAATTTATCTCAAGATAGAAGGGAGGATGAGGCAACCATGGCTGACAAGGAAACCAGGGACAGCATAAAAGCAAAAGAAAACATCAATGTGGTGAAGATTAATGGGAATCTAGAGGTTTGGGAATCCTTTGAAAACCAGCAGAGGACAACTAAAAGGCAATAAGGGGGGAAATATTAAACATGAGGAACCCAGCTAGTAATCTAAAAGAAGATTTCAAGAGTCTTTTTAGATATTATAAATGTAAAAGAGAGACAAAGTGGGCATTGGACTGCTGGGGAAATAAGGCTAGAGAAGATGTAATGGGGAAGGAAGAAACAATAGAGGAACTGAATAGGTAAATTGCATCAGTCATCAGAGTGGAAGAACAACATACCAGAACTTCAAGGGGGTCAGGGGGGAAGGTAACTGTAGTGACCATCACTAAGGAGATGATGTTGGAGAAGCTGAAATGTTTAAAGGTGGATAAATCACATGGGTCAGATGGACTATATCCCAGAGTTCTGAAGGAGATAGCTGAGGAGATTGGTGGTGATCTTTCAGGAATCACTGGAGTCAGGGAGTGTGCAGAGGTCTGGAAAATGGCTGATGTAACACCATGTTTATGAAGGGAGGGAGGAAGGAGATGGGAAATTATTGGTCAGTAGCCTGACCTGGTCGTTGGTAAGATTTTAAGAGTCCATTATTAAGAATGAGATTGCAGAGGACTTGGAAGTTCATGGTAAAACAGGGCTGAGTCAGCACAGCTTTGTCAATGGGAGATTATGCTTGATATACCTGTTTTGAATTCTTTGAGAATTCTAACAGCAAGTTAAACAAAGGAGAGGTTTTGGACGTAATCTATTTAGATTTTCAGAAGTCTTTTGACAAGGTACCATGCGGGATGTTGCTAAACAAGATAGGAGCTTATGGTGTTAGAGGCACGGTACTGGCATGGATAGAGGATTGGCTGACTGGCAGAAGGTCGATTGGGTTAAAAGGGTCTTTTTCAGTACAGCAGTCATGAACTTGTGGATTTTCATAGGGCTCAGTGTTGGGACAAGAACTATTCACATTTTACATTAATGATTTGGACAAAGGAACTGAAGGCATTGGTGGTGCAAAGTTAGATAGAGGAACAAGTAATGGTGAGAATGTGGGAACGCTGCAAAAGAAAGAGGAGAAGCTAGGAGAGTGGGCAAAGATATGACCGATAGAATGCAATATGGGAAAGTGTGAAATTATGCACTTTGATAGGAAGAATAAAAGTGTAGATTATTTTCTAAGTGGGGAAAGGCTTCAGAAATGTGAAGCACAAAGGTATTTAAGAGTTCTCATTCAGAATTCTCTTAATGTTAGCATGCAGTTTCAGTTGGCTGTTAGGAAGGCATTCATTTTGAGAGGGCTAGATTAGAAGAACAGGGATGTACTGCTGAGGCTGCAGAAGGCTGAATTCGGACTTCATTTGGAATATTGTGAACAGTTTTGGGCCCTGTATCTAATGAAGGATGTACTGGCATTGGAGGGAGTCTGGAGGAGGTTCGTAAGAATGATCATGGGGCTGAAGGTCTTGTTATTTAAGGAGTGGTTGAGGAGTCTGGGTCTGAACTTGATGGAGTTGAAAAGAATGAGAGGGGGATCTCCTTGAAATTTATGGAATACTGAGAGGCCTAGGATGGATTGGATATGGAGAAGATGTTTCCACTCATTGGAGAGACTAGGACCTAAGGACGCAGCCTCAGAGTGAAGAGATGATCTGATAGAACTAAGTTGAGAAATTTCTTCAGCCAGAGGGTGGTGAAGCTGTGGGACTTATTGCCACAGAAGACAGTGGAGGCCAAGTCATTGCGTGTATTTAAGACCGAGATTCTTGATTAGTTCGGGCATCAAAGGTCACGGAGAGAACTTAGGAGAATGCGGTTGAGAAACACATCAGCCATGATCCAATAGCGGAGGAGACTCAGTAGGCTGAAATGCCTAATTCTACTCCTATATCTTGTGATCTTTTTATGTAACGTGCATATACTTTCTTAAAGACTACATCTGGCCATCTTACTGCCTTTTTTCATTTCTCTTCACTTTCTGACCTCAATTTGATTCTTTACAGTATTGTGAGTCTAGTATTTAGCATAAGCTTCCAATTTTTGTTTTTCTTCAATCTTCTATATCTAGTTAATCAGGGATCTTTAATTTTCTGAACTATTAGTTCTGAAGAAGAGGCACTGGACTCAATGTTAACTCTGCTTTGTCTCCACAGATGCTGCCAGACCTGCTGAACAGACTACTTATCAGTGTGTTTTTGTTTCAGATTTCCAGTCTTCAATGTATTGGAGGTCTGCTTATTTCTTCCTCTTGCTATTAGGAACTCCCCAACGAGTGGAACACAAAGATCAAAGCAAACACCAACAGACTACTTATCAGTGTGTTTTTGTTTCAGATTTCCAGCATCTGCAGTATTTTGCTTTTGCTTATTATATTTTACACTTCCTCTTTTCTTTGTGTTAAACGTCAACTTTGTACAAAAACACCAACAGACTACTTATCAGTGTGTTTTTGTTTCAGATTTCCAGCATCTGCAGTATTTTGCTTTTGCTTATTATATTTTACACTTCCTCTTTTCTTTGTGTTAAACGTCAAACTTTGTACAATGTCAGTAACAATTCCAAAATAGATTAAAAAGAAGAGGAGTGTCCATTAAATAAGATATGATTTTTGACAATATACTAGACCAAAAAAAAAGCTGAGTTTTTTTGTTACATGACACAAATGACTTGGATGAAGATATGAATTAGATTGTAAAAGATTGACACTAAGCACTGATCAATGTGGCACAGTATTCATTACATCTTTCCAGTGACCCATTTATGTCTGTCTTCTATTTGCTAATCCATCTTCTATCCAGGTCAATTTGCTACCACCATACCATGAGCTTTTATTTTCTACAATGTGACACCTTAGCAAATGCCTTCTAGAAATCTAAATACCATTCATCCATAACTTCCCCTTATATCCAGAACACACCCCTCAAAATATCTTTACTGTTTAGTTAGCATTGAGCACTGTAGTTTCCTTTCTAATCTCCCTTATTGACACTCTGAAGTTTGTTGTGAACTGCAAATTGCATGCCTGTTTCTGACACACATGATCTTCTGTCTTGCATTATGCTATCTGCAGGACTGCTAGCTCCTTTTTTCTTAAAAGGAACTTGAATTACTAGTTAGTTGCTCAAAGGATGACAGAAATATTTTGCATTTTCTGCATTTATATTGAAACAAATTGGTATTTCTCTTGACTAAAAGTTATCTGTGGTAGGCAGAACAGTCTTTTACGGTAAAGGATTTTCCTGGAGTTTCTCTCTCTCCCTCTCTCTGGTTCTCTAGCAAGCTAGACAACATGTTTAGCCACATTAGAAATCCTTATGCGTTTGGTTTTTTAAATCAGAGTATTAGCTTCCATTTGCACTCCTGCACGATGGACCTTAGAGAGTGACATCCTGCTGCTCTCTCTCTTCCGGATCTCAGCAGATTGCCTCTGTCTGTCAGTTTTCAAGATTATCACAGACACAGCTTCCCCCTAAAAACCCATAATGTGAATCATGTGGGCCTTGTACATTTTAGAAATAGTTTTTTAATCAACCTGTTCAGAAATGTTATGACATACTCCCAGAGCATGTGTGACTTGAACCTCGGCCTTCTGGCTTGGAGGAAGGGACACCACCACTGCACCATAAGAGCCCAGTCAAGTAAATTTAGACTACACAGAATAAGCAATTAACTTTCCTCAAGTCTTTTTTTCGTCTGAACAACCTGTTCAGAAATGTATTAGCTATTTTTAAGACTTAGAATAAATGGACAATTTAATGGATAACTGTTTACAATCTGATCTCTTGACACCTTTCTGGGAATATAGGATCGAACAGTCTAACCATTGTAAATATAACCACTGTAAAGATGTAGCTGCAATTGTCTCCAAGTGTAAATACCTTACCCCTTCTCCTCAGAAGAAAATCTGGGCCTACCTTTAATCTAATGGTCACATCACCAGGCCTATCGTCAGGTCCAGGTCACATGTCCACTTACTATACGGGCAGTCCCTGAGTTGTAAATGGCTTCTATTCTTGAATCCGTTGCAAGTCAATTTGTATGCAAGTCAGAACATAACGCAGTACAACATAAAACAGCCTCTTGCAAGTACAAAGGAACATTCATATGTCAGACCTCTAAAATTAATATTATTGCACGAATGTGATAGCATTTGTAAGTTGAACATTCATAAATCAAGACTCTCTCTGTCTGAAGTCCAAATATCAAAACATAAGAAATGTAGAAACCAGGGTCAAATTTGTCACTTAACTAGATATTCACCAAATATCCTTAGGCATCACCTTCCCATAACCCACAACCACTTCCATCTAGAAAGATAAGGGTAGCAGATACATGGGAACATCATCACTTGCAAGTTCCCCTCCAAGCCACTCACCATCCTGACTTGGAAGTATATCATTGTTCCTTTATTATCGAGGGTCAAAATCTTGGAATTCCCTCCCTGAGAGCATAGTGGGTCAACTTACAGCAAGCGGACTTCAGCAGTTCGAGAAAGCAGCTCACCACCACCTTCTCAAGGGCAACTAGGACAGCCAACAAATGCTCACCAGCTAGTGACACCCAAATCTCTCAACTGAATAAAAAACGTCATTTGTAATTTTAGGGCCATTTTGGAATGTTGGAATGTAAGCAATCTCGAAAGATTGTGGAAATACTATAAATTATTAGCTTTCCGAATATCACTTTCCCCATTTGGGTAGTTTGAGTAAGTTTAATCCTTATTTAAACTGAGCTGGTTGTTGATCTTAATGTGAGCACTTTATCCAGAAACTCTACATTTCCTCTGGAATTCATTTGATAAGCTGCCATAACATTGGTGAGAAACCTCACTTAAATACCATGAACACATTTTTCACTGATCTTCAAAGCTTTGCCATTTTAGGTTCTTCTGTATATTTAATATTTGGTTTTATGAAAAACGTAGCCTGCATTTGGAGGGTTTTGGTTGTCTATCTTGAATCAGTGTACAGAATCTTATAAATATTGGTTACTGTCTGAACTATGAGATTTGAATTTCTACAGTAATTTAATCTAATTGATTTATTTACAAATGAAATATCATCCAGATGTTAGATTTTAGTCTCTGTCACTGGCAAGGCCAGTATTTATTGCTCATCTCTAATTGTCCTTCAGAGATGGTGGTGAGCTGCTTCTTAAACCACATGGGCTGCAATAGTTCAAATGTACCTACAATGCCATTGGGTAAGGGTTTTATAGGATTTTAACTTTGCACCAGTGAAGGAACAGCAACAACTCACAGTAAGTTAGAATGGTTGTGAATTATGGTAAACCTGCAGGTGATGGCATTCCAATGCTTCCTTTTCCTTGTAAGCAATGGAAATCTCAAGATGCTGTCAAAGAATTTTTTATTCTAAACCGTACACATGTGGATAGTGAACAATAAGATGCCTATCAGTGTCAGTATGTTAAGATCTTTTCACTGTTTTACAACATGATTGTGGGCTATTACTAAAATTGCATTTTGTTTTACAAACAGGACAGCCTGCAACTTCTTTCGTTACGCAACCTGCTAGTGCACACATTCCTTTACCAGAAACGTCTGAGATGTTCTGTTCACCTCTACCTTCCACAAGTCCAGAACTGAACTGTGCAAATACTACAGATTTGTTGAACAATGGTAATTACGAAACCTGGGCAGTTATTAAGGGAATGGGCTTGGTGATCGTAATATATTTATACGTTTAGTTTAGTACAGCCCCATTAGTATGCTGATGTACAGTAGTAACAATTAATGTTTCAGCAGTGTCATAATACTCTGAGCTGCATGATAGTTTTGAATAGGATTATATCAAATGGAATAATTCCTATCAGACTCTGAAATCTTGCACAAATATAATGGTTACAGTGGCATACAGAAAGACATGGTTAAAATTGTAACAGGACTTTGTACTTTATTCAGAAACATCTGTACCAAATTACAATACACCTATTTCTTGGAGGAAAAAACATTTACATACCAGCAGCTAACATTACTGATGTGCAACACTGAAGATATTCAGAGTACAGAGTAAGTTATGTCAGAGGCGAGAGTAGAACTGCAGGGTTTTTGTTTGTAAATTTTTAGCTCTCGTGTCTGATATTTGTCTTTATTCTCTGCAGTGAACCAACATGATCCACTTCCTAGACCATCTATTCCTGAAAGTCTCTTGAACTCTATTTTAGAGCCAAACTGTGACAAGTGCAGTCTGGTAAGGTTAGCAGCGCATTTAGCATTTTAAATAAATCATCTGAACATTTCAATAATTAAAGATTACTGGGCATTTAGTGTATGGGATCTGTTTGCCATTGTTATTGTAATATTGGGATCCTATTTATTGAGGATCATAAATTTACCAGAAAGCAATTAGTTAGAGGCTGCTGATGCATTAATTCATAGTGTCAAATATTTGAAAAGGAAGTTTAGAAAAGAATATGAGGAAGAGAAAACATTATTATGAAGAAGATAGTTCCACTTGAAGACCCATCACTGGCACCAGCTGAATACTGTCTTAATTTCTGCCCTTGCGTAAAAAGGTGTAATTAATTAAGGATAGCCAGGAACTTTACCTTGAGGTTCTGTTCTTCAACTTGGTGCCTAGCTCCACATGCTGTTGAGTCAGAACGTCCTTCCTCATCCTACCTGGTGTGTTGATATCTACACGGAGCACAATGACTGAATCTGTGCACTCCAAGTTCCTCCCCACCTCTTGGTAGTGCATTCTGGACTTGCAATCTTAGCTGCAGAGAACGATGTCCACAAGTCTCTCTATTAGAGTTCCTTATGAACGTTACATTCGTTTTCACTCTCCCTAGTTGAAAAGCATCCTGTACCACAGTGCCATGATCAGTTAGCTTATCCACCATACAACTCTCCCTCATCCAGGCAAGCTGAAAGATTCTCAAACCTGTTGAAGATTGGAGATGCTGAGAGTGTTGCCCTCTGGGTGTCCTTATTTGCCTCACCCACAGTCATACCCTCCTTTCCCTGACCACTGACCAAATCGGAAGATCTTCTCCAAAGGTGAGTGAGAGCTTCCTGGTACAAAATATCCAGGAAATTTCCAGTGTCTGTAGTTGGGCCTCCAGCTTATGAGCACTGAGTTGAAGCTACTTGAGTTGTTAATGCAGATATGGTTGCCCTGATCACCTTGGCACCCAAAATCTCCCACATAGCAACTTCCTGCCAACGTTGATATTACTTTTCAAATTAATTATTTCAATTACTTATCCATTTATTTGTTTATTTTTACTATATAATTAACCCCACCAACAGTTTCTGTATTATTTTAAACGTGAGGAATAGGACATTAACCATTTGCCAGATACACTCAAAACAACTAGATTCTTCCCTTGTAGTAGAGTAAGAACCAATTACAAGCTGCCTCTGAGACCTGCCCTCCACACTTTCACTCAGGGGAGGTCATGATAGATCTGCATAGGGAAGTAATGAGGGACTGTTCCTCATTGGTGAAAGGGTTGGATACCAGAGCACACCGAATTACAGTGAATGGCATAAGAACCGAAGGTAAAATGACATTTTAAAAAAATACTTGTTTAAGCAATTTTTATTGTAATGTTGGCAGGGAAGTAGGAAAGATAGATTTAATTTTGATTTTCAAATATAAATGGGATAATTGTGCAGAGAGAAGCATTGTAAATCTCTGGGACTAGATTTACAATGCTCTCTCTGCATAATTATCCAATTATAGGTGTGGGACAAGCCACACAGCTTTTGCAGCAAGCACATCTAGACATCACAAGCTAAATTAACTTTTTCCTGTGCTATAACCATTCCCTGAATCTGTGTACGAATGTATCTGCAATTGTGCACTTGATTTTTCCAATCATTTTCGTTCTTGGGAACGACTTTCTAATCCTTTCTCTCGATTCATCCCCACTCCCACCCATTACCACCACTTAATCTTTCATCCATGCCAAATGGCGGAACACACCTATTTTGATGATAAGGAAAGAAAGAATGTCACATGTGAATAGCACTTAGTTCTTGAAAAGTAATTTATCTTTGGTGCCTATTTGTACATTTCATGTGTGTGTGTGTGCGTGTGCGTGTGTCTCAATATGAATTCCTGTTCATGTTATAATGTGTTCTTTCTGGTTTGTTCAGGGTGAATTCAGCAACATACACCTCCGGGAATCTGATAACCATTCTGTAACATTCAACTGCATCTGGTCCTTGCAGGACCTGAAGGACGCAACTGATAATTTCAATGAAAGATATAAGATTGGCTCAGGAACATTTGGCCATGTCTACAAGGGTCACCGGTTCAATACTGAGTACGCCATAAAACTGCTAAAGAAGGCACGTCTCTTTATCTTCTAATAATATAGATTCCTGTGGTGATCTTGTGCACCAATGTGTAGCTTGTTTTTTAATACATCTGTGTTAACAATGTCTAAAAGTATTTTGACATGAGAAGGTCTGATGATCATAGTTTTCCTCTGTCAGTTAAAACAGCTGGTTTTAAAAGTTGCAAAAGACTTAATGAAATTGCTGCTTGCTGCTAGAGATGAAAGGGTTTGATTGTAGGTGACAAGTGAAAGCCAAGGCAGACTATCCCACTCTCCTTAGTATCAGATCCAACATAATCTACCGAGTTTCCTCTGAATGGGCTCCGTGTATCTAGCATGTGAATCTAATAGGCAATACAAGCAGGTCCACACGTGGAAATGAGAATCTGTGCAATCGTAAGCCAGCACTTTGGTCCTAGAATTGGAAGTGGCTGGCAGTGCAGGAGAGAGGTGTAAACAGGATTGGCTGGGTCACACGATTGTAGGATCATAGAATTCCTGCAGAATGGAAGTAGGCCATTACACACATCAAGTGAACACCGATCCTCCAACAAGCATCCCATCCAGACCAACACCCTTATCCCTGTAACCTTGTATTTCCCATGGCTAGCCCACCTAGCCTACACATCCCTGGACACTATGGACAATTTAACATTGCCAATCCAACTAACCAGCATATCTTTGGACTGTGGGAGAAAACCAGCGCACCTAAAGGAAACCCACGCAGATGCTGGGAGAAAATGCAAACTCCACACAGACAGTCATCCAAGGGTGGAATCAAACCCAGGTCCCTGGTGCCATTAGGTAGCAGTGCTAACTACTGAGCCACAGTATTGCCACTGTGTAGGAGGGTTACCATGGTGTATGGAGATGCCCAAGGGTTCCATGTTGGATTGAGAGGGAGAGGTCACCCTCCTCCTGGCCTTTGAAAGGAAAGGAAAGAATAAAAATAACTTCCTCTCTTTGTGTTGGAGTTTGATCAGTGTATTTAATGTATAACCATTCTGCCCCCTGGTTGGTATCCCTCTCACTTATTCTAAAGAGTTGGTTTAAAATATGTAACCTGAGGCAAGACATGCAGCACTGGTCCAGGTAAATGAACGAATTCATTTAAGTCCAGTTTCCGCTGGTTTAGTAGTATTTCGATTAACCCTCTGAAATCTGTTCGAATAACTCACTTGGTCACACTGGTTTAGTGGTTAGCACTGTTGCCTCACAGTGCCAGGGACCCGGGTCCGGTTGCAGCCTTGGGCAGTTGTCTGTGTGGTGTTTGCACGTCCTTCTTGTGTCATGTGGGTTTCCTCCAGGTGCTCCCGTTTCCTCCCACAGCCTAAAGAGGTGCAGATTAGGTAGATTGGCCATACTAAACTAGGGCTGCACAGCCTAGGTAGATTAGTCATGGGAAAAGTGCGATTATGAGGATGGGGGTGGGAGGAGGGTGAGATGCTCTTCTGAGGGTCAGTGCAGACTTGGTGGGCTGAATGGTCTCGTTCAGCACTGTGGTTATTTTATTGTTAGTCTGAATAATCGCAGTTCTTGGAAAACTACAAGTTAGTATCCTGTAGCATTCTAATAGTGCTTCAGATTTGAATTTTGTTGCCATTCTGGTATTGTTGTGGAACAACTGAATACAGGGAAGGTGCTTAAATATGAGGTTGTGTGTAAACTGAAATAACTGTATTCAGTTCTGTTGATACTGGTCATGATAAAGAGTTCACTTCCCATCAGCCCTTCTTAGCAGCACAGGATATTTTTGTGTTGCAGATGATATAAAAATATCTTGTGTTTTACTTCCCTTTTGTTGGCCTATCTGTACAATTAGATAGTTTTGTGGGGCCAATATAAGGAAAACTATTGCCCAGGGAAGAATGAGGAAGAGATCTTGAACAAATAATGTGTCTGTCATCACAGTAGAATACACAAGTTGCATACAGTCAGTTCTGCTGTAACACGGTAGTTCTGTTCTTGTGCAATCCCATGTTATAAGAAAATCATGTAATAGCAGCATCGTTTAAACTAATGGGGCAGGAATCACATTATAACCAATGCACGCTTTAAAAGTTTGCGCTTAAGAAAGTGTCCCCAATTTGTCAATCGCATTATAGCAAATTTGCATTAATGAAGTGTGTTATATCAGAAGGACCTATACTGGAAATAGAAGCAACCTTGGTGCTAAAAAGTTAGGAAATTAAGATAATTAATTAAAAGCAAAGGAAAGTTAATGGACAAACATAAGGGACTGCAGTCCAACAAATCTCCAGGACCTGACCATCTACAGGCTGGGGTTTAAAAGAGAGTTGCAAAGATGGTGAATGTGTTGACCATGATTTGCCAAAAGTTCCTAGATTCTAGATCATTCCCAGGAGAATGGAAGTTATCACATGTAACACTGCTATTCAAGAAAGATGGCAAAGAGAAAACTGAAAACTCCAGACCAGTTAGGTTGATATGAGTCATTGGGAAAGTACTGAAATCTATTATTACGGAAGTCTTAATGATGTATTTAGTTCTCACGTGGTCAGCATGATTTCCAAATAAGAAACTGTGTGTTTGACAACTTTATTAGAGTCTTCTGAGGATATGACAAATAGGGTAGGCAAATGGGAATTATGGATCTATTGCCTGGATTTCCAAAATGCATTCAATAAGGTGCCACACAAAATGGTACATAAGTAATGAAGGTAATTAGCACAGATAGAGGATAGGTTAATGACCGAGACCAGACAGTTGACATCATTGAGGCAATGCAAGTTGGCTGGCTGTGACTAGCCAAGTTCCATAAAGGATTAATTTATTTATAATTAATATTAAAGGTATAGACAATTTCAGATTTTTTATATACAAGTGTTGTTAATAATGTAAAAAATGAGAGATTAAAGTATCTAACTTTGTGAGTGACACAAATCTAGGTGGAAATGTAATCTCTGGGAGGCCGCAGAGAGACTGCAAACAGAGCTTGAGTGACTGGTCTACAAGATTGTAGATGGAGTATAATGTAGGGAAGTGTGATTGTAATAGAAAAGCAGAATCTTTTTTTAAAAGACATGAAAAGAGTATATGTTAATGTTCATATAGAGTTGGGTGTGTTTTTATGGGTGATGCAAACTTAGCATTTAAGCAGAATAAGTGATTAGCAAGTTGACTGGCATGTTGGCCTTTCTTGTGAGAGAACTAGAATACAAGACTAAATATAATAATTATAATATACAGGGTCTTGGTGCGTCTAGATCTGGAATCTTTCTGCAGTTTTGGTCTCAATGTTTAAAGAAGTATAGACATCAGCCTGTTATGACACACCTCTGGAGCAAATGACACTTTAACCTGGGCTTCCTGACAGTAGCACTGCCTCAGACGATCCCTTGAATTAATACTTGAATTGGAGGCAGTAGAATGAACGTTGACTAGATTAGTTTTTGGGACTAGATGCTCAGTCCTGTGATGGGAGGCTAAGTAGGTTTGGTCTATATTCTCTAGGATTTAGAAAAATTAGAGGTGATCTCATTGAAACATTCAAGATTCTGACCCGGCTTGACATGGCAAATTCCAAATAATACTTAAACACGGGAATACAGTCTCGAGAGAATGGAATGATCTTTTAGGACTGAGATGAGAAATTTCTTCCCTGAAAGGGCTGGTGAATCTTTGGAAGTCTTTATTCCAGATTGTTCATTCTCCTTAGTTGAATATTTTTAAGGCTAAGATAGACATTTTTGTCCTTCACCGAATTGAGGATATTGGCAGCGGTCGGAAACAAATGATTTGAAGCCTAAGATCAGCCGTGACCATATTGAATAGCACAACAGAGCAACTGTAAATGGTCTAATTCTTTCTTATGATTAGATTAGCTACAGTGTGGAAACAGGCCCTTTGGCTCAACAAGTCCACACCGACCCTCCGAAGAGCAACCCAGACCCATTCCCCTACATTTATCCCTGCACCTAACACTATTGGCAATTTAGCATGGCCAATTCACCTGGCCTACACATCTTTGAATGATGGGAGGAAACCCACGCAGACACGGGGAGAATGTGCAAATTCCACACAGACAGTTGCCCGAGGTGGGAATTGAACCCGGGTCCCTGGCGCTGTGAGGCAACAGTGCTAACCACTGAGCCACTGTGCCGCCCTGAGTCCAGGGCTTGACTTTGATTGCCCATTATCAAGAGGTGGAGGCTGCTTTCAGCTGAACATTCACTATCTTAATGGTTGTCGAATGACCTACCTTTGAGTCTTACTTTGTGCAAGTGAAACTCTGGGAAAACTAAGGCCATTCTCTTCATTCTCATCTGTTATCCCTACTCTGGTTAATACCTTGGGCTGAACATGACTCTGTACCCTGCTCGACTTTGTCAAATTTTCTATCTCCTACTATCTCCATTATAATTTCTACCTTTGAAACTGCAAATTTCAACCAAACCTTTGGTCAGTTCTCTTATTTTTTCTTCTTTGTGTGATAGTTTTTAGTGTCTCCGAGGTTCCTTGGGACATTGCTCCAAACATTCGCAGAAATGCAGTGGTTATTGTTGATATACATAAAAAGTTTCTCAGTTTTGTAACTTTTGATTTTTTTGTTGCGTGTAATTATATCTGCACTTGCAGGTGGATGACGCCAACTTGAAAAACACACAAGATTTTTTTCATAGAGAGGTTGAAACTCTTTACCAGTAAGTATATTATTATCTTATGCCAAGATTCCTCTGTGTCTTATAATGTTTTCATGTTGAGAAAATATCAGCAGGAGGCCACCCAACAGTATACTGTATTGTGCGTACCAGGATTTATGACTACGATTCACATTCACTCACTTCTTGATCTTTAATTAAGTCCCTAAGAGAGGCAGTGCATAGCAAATATTCTCTTAGAACCACATCAGTCTTCCCTCAGTGTCACTTAGTCAAAATCTTGGAACTTCCTTTGTTGCTGTACTTGCACTACATGATTGCAGTGGTTCAAGAAGGCAGCTCACCAACAATTCTTTCAAATGATGGCTGAGTCAGTGATACCCACATTTGTGAACAAAAGCTATATCTTCCAGGTGATATGGCCTATAATAATAGAGGAAGGTGGGTCTCCACTCATTTTTGTATTTTTCCCTCAATAAAGGACAGGTTTCTTTTAAAGTTAGCATTCAGTGCAATCGTTGGTCATCAAACCTTGATCTTCCATTTCATCATTGGAATTCCTCCAAACTGGGCTTCAGAAGGGTAATCTGATACTGTGTTCTAATAATCTTTGCAAAGCTTTTACCAAACAAGCTGCCAAATCATGGAACACTGGTGTCCAGGATAGCTATGGTCTTATGCAGTGTATTAAGCCAACAGGTTTGTATTAGTTTGCTATTGCTGCTCAGAATGAGATATCATAGAGTCCCACAGCATGGAGACAGACCCGTTGGCCCAACTAGTCCATGCAAACCAAAACGTCCAACAACTCTAATTCCATTTCCCTATACTTGGTCCACATCCTTCTAAACTTTTCCTACCCATGTATTTGTCCACTTTTAAACGTTGTTAATGTATCTGCCTCAACCACTTCCGCTGGCAGTTCATTCCATATCCTCTGTGTAAAAAAAAAAATGTTGCCCCTCAGGTTCCCTTTTATTTTTTTCCCCTCTAACCTTAAACTGATGCCCTCTAGTCCTCGATTCCCCAACCCTGGGAAAAAGACTGAGTGCAATCACCTTATCTATTTCTCTCATGATCTTTTACACTTCTATAAGATCCCCCCTCAGCTTCCTACGCTCTAAAGAAAAAAGTCCTAGCTTGTCCAACCTGTCCCTATAACTTGAGTCCCACAACATCCTTGTAAATTTCTTTCCAGTTTAGTAACATCCTTCCTATAGCAAAGTGACCAAAACTGAATACAATACTCCAAGTGCAGCCTCACCAACATCTTCTACAAATGCAACATAACTTCCCAACCTCCATACGAATTGCATTGACTGATGAAGGCCAGTGTGCGAAAAAGCCTCCTTCACTGCCCTGTCTACCTGTGACTCCACTTTCAGAGAACCGTGCACCTGAACTCCAAGGTCCCTCTGTTCCACTAACACTCCTTAAGGCCCTACTTTCACCATGAAACTCCTATATTGATTTGACTTTCCAAAATGCAACATCTCACACCTATCTATATTAAATTCCATTTGGCATTTTTCAGCCCACTTCCTCAGCTGATCAAAGTCCTGCTGCAATTTCTGATAACCTTCCTCTCTGTCTATGATATTTTAGTGTCATCTGCAAACTTACTAATCATGCCTTGTACATTCTCATCCAAATCATTAACATAGATAACAAAGAGCAATGGGCCCAGCACCGACCCCCGAGGCACTCCCTAGCCACAGGCCACCAGTCCGACAAGCATCCTTCCAGGATCATCCTCCACTTCCTTCCATCAAGCCAATTGTGTATCCAATTTGCTAGTTCCCCTTGGATTCCATGTGATCTAACTTTCCAGAGCAGCCTACCAAGTGGAACCATATCAAAGGCCTCACTGAAATCCATATAGATTACGTCAACTCTCCTGGTCACTTCATCAAAGAACTCCAACAAATTTGTGAGACATGAACTCCCACGCACAATTACATGCTGATTATTCCTATTCAACCCTTGTGTTTCTAAATGCATGTATATCTTATCTCTCAGAATGTTCTCAAGTAACCTACCTAACACAGATGTTAGGCTTACTGGTCTGTAGTTCCCAGGTTTTTCTTTGCAGCCTTTCTTGAATAAGGGCACAACATTTGCTACCCTCCAGTCTTCCAGGACCTCATCCACGGCCAACCATGACGCAAAAATATCTGCCAGGTCGCTACAATTTCGTCTCTAGCCTCTTGTGGTGTTCTTGGATATATCTGGTAGGACCAAGAGATTTATCCATCTTCATACATTATAATACATCAAACACCACCTCGACTGTCCACAAGATATGACTGCTAACTTCCCCAAGTCTTCATGTCTGTCTCCACGGTAACCACAGAAGAGAAATATTCATTGAGGACCTCGCCCATGTCCTGCAGTTCTACACATACATGTCCATTTTGGTCCTTGAGGGGTTCTATTCTCTCTCTAGTACCAATAGAAAATACACATCTTTTCACCTAAAAGAGGGATACGAGGAGTGAGATGTGCTGCTCCGAAGGTTGAAGCAATAATGCAAGTTTCTCACGAAATATCTGACCTACAATTAAAAAGTTTTTGAGTTTGTTTCTCGCTCTGCCACCATAGGTTTCAACACTCTAACATTTTGGCAATAGAAGGCTGCTGTGCTGAAAATGAGATTTACTGTCTCATTTATCGTTTCATGACCAATGGTTCACTTGAGGGCAAACTTCAGTGCACAGTAAGCAGTTGTTATTCTTCTATTTTCACATTATTAAAAATTTTACAAACAAAATAATCTAATTCACATTACCATTTGTGATCAAGCTTCAGTAAAAGCAACTCATTTGTTAATGTGGTATTCTCCCTGTGTTGCAGCTGGTGTAACCGAGCAATGTTTCAAATACGTAGTACCCAATTGCTGCAGGCATTTAAGGAATGAAAAACAGTAAACCTGAATGACTTCAGGTTGTCCCAAAACTGTAAACTCCCAAAATGTGAAGTAAATGCATAGAATGCTGTTGAAACTGCAGCATCTCGTGGAGGGAGAAACAGAGTTAACGTTTCAAGTCCAGTATGACTCTTGTCGGGTTTTTTTTAGCCTTTTTACTAGAACATCTCTGCTGGAGCTCTTTGAGCAGTGTCATAGGATCTTTAATATGCACTCAAAAAGGAAAACGGGTCTCAGTTTACTCTCCTCTGAAAAGCATCACCTACAACAGTCTGGCATTCTTCCTTCAGTTTGCACTAAGAAACCTTTGAACAAATCTTTTATATTCCAGAATCCAGCCGATGCAATTTCATGGAATAGACGTATCAACATTGCAGTTGGAACAGCAAGAGCCATTCAATTCCTGCATCAGAGTCATGTGCCTCTAATTCATGGAAATATAAAGAGGTAAACTTGTCAATTCCAGACCTTTCGCTCACCAAGCCTATTCTAATTAGAAAGGCAATGATATCTGGAGTTAGACAAAATATAAAAAGTACGTACCTGCCCTTGATACTTCTTTTGTGATTCACTGCCTTCCTCAAGGCCACTTTTCCCCTCGACTCTTGAAGGTGGTAATCATGCAGCTGATATCTCACCCAAGTAGTCAACCTTTCCTCCAAAGAATGCTTAACTACTTTTAGCACATCGTTGCTTGGCCCATTCATAACTTTGCTTGAAGTCTGAATGTGAACTTTCTATAGGATGCAGAATTACAAGTTTAACCAGGAATCCTGCCCAATACTGTTTTGCCTTTCCTACCATTAGAAATACTGCACTTTTGCTCTAAATGAGACAAAATAATTTGGCCAGAAGCCAGTTGCAGGGATTTTCCAGGTGTGTGTAGGCTGACATACATAGAATGGTACTTTTACCCATTCCGAACCAGAGGACACAGCTTCAAAATATGGGGTAGACTATTTAGGAGAGAGATGAGAAACTTCATCACCTAGAGAGTGGTGGCTGTGTGGAATGCTCTGCCCCAGAGGGCAGTGGAGGCCCAGTCTCTGGATTCATTTAAGAAAGAGTTGGATTGAGCTCTCAAGGATAGTGGAATCAAGGGTTATGGAGATAAGGCAGGAATAGGATACTGATTAAGGATGATCAGCCATGATCATATTGAATGGTGGTGCAGGCTCGAAGGGCAGAATGGCCTACTCCTGCACCTATTGTCTATTGTCAGGAGAGCTCCTAGCTACTTTTTTTGTTTACATATTTGAGTTTAATACCACTACTTTTCCTCTTATTCTCACCTCAACAGTTAACTACAGTCAATATCATAGGCTTATGGGCAGCCTGTATGAAAGCGTTTGTTACCATTTCATTCAAACAGGTAATTGATGTACGAAAATAGTTCAGTTCCCAAAATCCTCATTTATTAGACTCTGCTAAGTTTCTCCTTAACATTCCTGATGAAGGGCTTATGCCTGAAACATCGATTCTCCTGCTCCTCGGTTGCTGCCTGACCTGCTGTGCTTTTCAAGCGACAAACTTTTCAATTTTCCTTAACAATGGTCCACCTGAAATCACAATCTTTCCAACAAACGACAATGTAACCTGTATTTATCAAATCCAGATGGTTCCATATTTAAACCCCAAAATAAGATAGCCACAATGAAATCCAAATGAGAGATTTGGTGGAGGGATATTTAGTTGGTATTTGTTAGTTCAGATGTGGCTGTCAAAACCAAGTACCAGGACCTTCCATAGACATAAGGATAATAATTGTATAATTACTGAAGGCTTGAAACCATAGTAGTTAAATACCAAATAACAAATATTGTATATTGTTTAATTTCAAAATTGTCTTGATCTTGCAGTTCTAACATTCTGCTGGATGAATATTTTGTACCGAAGCTTGGCGATTTTGGTCTGGTGAAGTTTGGTCCTCTGAATGGAAGTGTGAATCCCTTGAACAGCCACACTACCCTGCAGACTAAGACTTTGCAGGGACCTCTAGCCTACTTACCCGATGAATTCATTCGTCATAGGTGGCTGTCTGTGAAAGTTGACACCTTTAGTTTTGGAGTAGTAAGTAGTTTGCCTGATCCATCACATTACACTGGAATGAGGAGAAAATGCTTCAGTGCAAAGGTTGTGAATCTTTAGAATTCCCTACCGTAAAAGGTTGTGGATCCTTCAAAGATAATATATTTAAAGTTGAGATCTACAGATTTTCATTCTCCCCAGGAATTGAGCAATATACAGCATGGTCGAGAAAGTCGATTTTAGGCAGTAGGTGAACCATGTTGTATTTAAATAGCAGATTCAGAATGGCCATATTGTCTACTCCTGTTCTTAGTTCTTAAGTCTTTATGTGATGGGTTTGACTATTGACTGGATATTTTCAATGAATACAGACCCTATCTTATCCAAAACTATCCAAAGCCAATTGCTAATGCGCACCTATCATAATAGTATCTGATTTTATGACAAAATTATTGCATCTGAATATAGAACACTGGTAAAGTTTCATATAGAATTTGGCTCCTGCTTGATTGTTGTTGCATCTGACAGAATTCAGAGAAATGTATTCTGAGATTTAGAACCCCAGATTATAAATTAGAATCAGAACTGAAATTATTTCCATGGAGGTTGGGGGGTGGGAGGGGGGGGTGGAAACAAAGATGTGTGTGTAATATTCAAATTGTGTGGGGATGGGTTTGAGTCTGAGCCCAAAGCCTTTCCAAATGTGACATACGTGTCCCCTCTCTTTCCCCATCTGAGGCTAACATAACATTAAGTGACACCAATCTGTTATCTCATATGTGCTTTAGTTGGGGTTAGCTCAGTTAGTTGATCAGGTGGTTTTCGATGCGCGTGTGACTTACAGCGTGGATTCAATTTCTGCACTGGCTGATGCTACATGAAGGTTGAGCCTTCTCAACCTCTTCATTCACCTCAGGCAAGGTGACCCTCAGTTTAAACCAACACCAGTTATATCTCTCTCTATTGAGAGAGTAGCCTATTGTTCTCTAGGACTGTGGTGATTTTATCTATATGTGCTTGAAAATTGTGATGTAATAGCTAGCTTACAGTCAGCATAAATATGATTTGATAAAAGAAGATACACTTTGAAATCCACAACACTGCAATGTAAAACATTACCAGATAGTAATTAAAGTTTTTTTTCAATAATGGGGTAACAGTGATGTGAAAATACTAAGCCAACATAACAATTGACAAAACATTCTCTGTTTGATATAAACAGTTAAATCATTGTTCAGGACATTTAGACCGACTTATGTTCCACCAGATTTTGTCCACTTTCAAGACCTGGTTGGAAACAGCTGGATTTGTCCTTCAGTTTTCCCAAGGGACCTGGCTGAAATTAAGTGATTTTTAGAAAAGATTCACTGACTCAAAATAGCACATGAGCACTCAGTGAGATAGTGAGTCAGTACTGAGGATGCTGAGTGGTGACAGATCACCTGTCTCCTCAGTCATAGGCACAATATGTGTTTCACCAATCCACATTCTTCCACACAGCTATAGGTTTAAGGGCAAAGCTCTGAAGTATCATTGTCACCATATTTCAGGTTCTTGCTGAGATTCTGACTGGTATCAAAGCAGTGGATGAGAACAAGCAACCAGCATTTTTGGTAAGAACGCTTTAATAAGTGATTCACTACGTACTTTTATTAACTGTCTATTATCCATCTACACCAATGCACTAGAGATAGACAGTAGCACAAAATCACGAAATCTATTTTAATAACGTTTTATTAGTTCTCTTTATTAATACTAGCCTTTCCTGGGATGATTTTGGACTTTCACCTTAAATCCTCCCATCTGCCTTTTTCTCCTTTCACCGCTGACAGCCTATTTTGTATTTATATGTGAAGATTTCCAGTTGTGTGCATTTTAAATGGTTAACCCACTGAAGATAATAATCTTCTTCTATATAACTCATTAATCTTCATCGAGGTTGTGGCTTAGTAGCGACATTTTCATTCTAGATGTGACTTGAAAATCCTCAATCTTGATACAGTGTACTATTTCTCAACCCGTCATCCTTTAACCTTTGTAAAATGTCCAAAGATATTTTAAAATGTTTGCAATCTCCTTGACATCATTTTACATGTTTTTATAATTTTTGTACTCAACAGAAAGATCTTATGATGGCAGAAATGGAGGCAGCAAAGCAAGCAAAAAATGCTGCAGATCTAGAGAAAACAGCATACCACATCTGTCAGATGTACTTGGATACCAAAGGTGGTCCTCTTCCATTATGTTTTGCAATTCAGTTTGCTGTTATCACCTGCCAGTGCATCAAAAAGAAAAGACCAGAAATGAAAGAGGTAAATAAAATGTATCAATCATTATGAAAGAAAATTTGGGCTGATCATAAAATGATAGAATCCCTGCAGTGTGGGAGCAGGCCATTCAGCCCATTGAGTCCACAATGACTCTCCGAACAGCATCCTACCCAGATCCACCCCCCCCCCCCCCCCCCATCCTTTGCCTGTAATCCTGCACAACCTTGGACACTATGGGCAATTTAGCATGGCCGATCCATCTGTCCTGTGCATCTTTGGGAGGAAACCCACATAGACACAGAGCGAGTGTGCAAACTCCACACAGACAGTTGCCCAAAGCTAGAATCTAAACCCTGGCACTGTGAGGCAGCAGTGCTAACCAATGAGCTACCATGCTGCAGTTTTATTTGAACAGAAAGAGGTATATTATACAAAGATAAAGCAACCATAGTCCCAGAGGACCATAGGGCTACATTCTCTTTCATTAGAGATGACTGGTGGTGAGATTAACCCGAGGATCACCACCCCTCAAGCGATGGGCAAGGTTAAGAATGTGGGTCTTAATTAGTTACTGCAGTCAGTGTGAGTTCATCCTGTAATAATTCCTCTTCCACTATTCTCTCTACACCGACTTCGGAGGTTGGTTAACTCAGTTGGCTCAATGACTGGTTTGTGACACAGATTGTGGTCCAATTCCTGTACCATGAAGGACTCTCCCTGACACATGGTGACCCTGATATTAAACCACCACCAGTCGTGTCTCTCTCTCTCTCTTTAGTGTTAGAGCAGCCCTATGGTCCTCTGGGACTTTGGCAATTTCACCTTTTATTAAGGGATGAGACAGTATGGACCGAAACAGTGTTTGTGTTGGGGGTGGTGAGGCAGAATGGCACATTACGAGAATTAATGATTGAGGTACAGATCATGCCAATTTTTAAGTGTAACTTATATTGGTGGTTAGAACCAAAGGAAATTATAGGGACATAGGACCAAAGCAAGCCTGATGGATTAGGTCCATATATTTTGTGGAATTTAAACATCAGCATGAACCGATTGAGCTGAATGATGTAAGTCTTTTGCAGTTCTGTAATGCTGCAGGTTCAGAGGTGCTACTTCTGAATGAAAGATTGAAGTACAGTCATCCTGATCAGCTCACCATTCAACATCCAATTGGGCACGGTGTAGTACACTGGTGTTCTGCAAGTTACAACATTAACATTCAAAGCCTTGTTTTTTTACAGATAGAAATAACATTAACACACCTATTCAAACCCAATAAATAGCGATTGCCAATCATTGGTCCATTTCTTAGGGTACATGTCTTGACCAGTGGAATTCTACGTGGTGAGTTTAATATCAAAAGCCTGGCAATTTCACTCTTTAAAAGATCCTACTGTCAGTTGTGTTGATCCATAACTATTGCCCTCACCTTGTTAACCCTAGCAATTCACACACTCCGGAATCTCAGAATTCTGAATTAAGCACTCAGCTTATGGCCGTCTTGAACACTTTAACTCAATACTTCTTCTTTGCGGGGGGGGAGGGGGATGCAGGGAAAATGTCTTATCAGATCTGCAAAATTGCCAGGTTCTGGGCAGAATATAATTAAAAATAAAAATGGAGGAGACAGGAAAATTCACCCTCAAAAGTCTCTGTCAATCAGGGCCAGGGCAGGGGAATGGAAAGACCAGTGAAAAAGACATCCCTGTACACTGGAGAGACAATGTATAAAGAGCAGCTCTTTTGTTTACTGCTCATCCAACTCCAAATTGCCAGGTTCTGGGCAGAATATAATTAAAAATATATATGGAGGAGACAGGAAAATTCACCCTCAAAAGTCTCTGTCAATCATGGCCAGGGCAGGGGAATGGAAAGACCAGCGAAAAAGACATCCCTGTACACTGGAGAGACAATGTATAAAGAGCAGCTCTTCTGTTTACTGCTCATCCAACTCCAACAAATTATGCTGGTCATATCCTATTCAATATTGCAGTTGAAATTGCCTCATGTAGGTTGTTATCTTAGCACTCTCCTTAATAGACTGGAAAGCCCAGCAAATGTTTATGACCAAAGGAATAGAGTTAACGCTTCACATCTGGCATGGTTCTTCTTCAGAACGTTCAGCTTTGAAGAAGATACATCCTGACCTCAATATTAATTCTGTTCCTCTTTCCCACAGATGCTGCCAGATCTGCTGAGTTTTTCTAGCATTGTCTGCTTCCAAATTTTCAGCATCCACAATATTTTGCCTTAAACATATAGTCTTGCAGGGTGTACATTAAAAAGCCACATGCATACAGCTACACTTCCTTCAAGGCTTCCTGTGTGCCAATTGAACACCCATTGTAGACAATTATGTCACAGTCTGAAGTATCACTCTTCACAGTAAATATTTTTGAAGATAAATATTGTTTCTTTAATTTTATAATGGTCCATCACAATGATTCATGCCTGATTAAGTTGAGCAATATGAGTTTGTGATGTAAAGCATATGCACAACCCTGACAAGAATAAAATCTGTAATGTCATAAATGGTATAAGTTGCCACAATACTTTTAATCAGCACTCTTCTGTAATAAAGTGTTGATTTTTGTTTTTAATCCCACTGAGTTTAACTAGGACAAGGGTGATCTCCGATTGGATTAACGGCTGTTGGAGAAAATTGAAAAGTTCAGTCATGGCATTTTGTCAATTTTATATCAGAGATTGACCATTATCTTGCTGGTCATTGATGCAACAGAAGATTTCCCTGAGGTGATATCCCTCACTTTCATGAGTCCAAAGTCTCACTGTGATTATTTGACCACGATTGTGTTTTACAGGTTTATTCAATGCTGGAGAGCCTTGAGCATCAGATAAAAAGTCACAATCTGCACAACTCTCCTCAGGAAGTAGATGATATTTCGTGCAAGTTACATCAATTGGATTTAAACCCACAGGAAAACACAGAGATTCTTTATCCTCCTCTGGCTTCGAAACACGGCGTAAAACCTTTACACTCTGAGAGTCCAAGCATTTTCAAAGAAATCTCCTCACAGTTGCCAGATGCAAAATTGCTGAAAATACCATGCGAATCAGATGAGAGGGACAATTTTGGTTATTACCGTGTGCCTGCATCACTTAGCCAATTATCTTGTGAAAAGGATCATATTAAGTCAAAGTGGCTTCACAATGACTCCAGCCCGCACTCCCAGCCAACTGAAGACTGTTCAACTTACGCTAGCACAAATTATTGTACAGCCAGACAGGAGCCAATAGAGAACACTTGTAGCTCTGTGCATAAATTGTCTCCAGCAAGAAACCATGTCTCACAAAAGCATTGTATTCCACCTGTTGACTCTGATTCTGTATCAAATGGCAGTTGGGAATTTCACCTAGACTCAGAAGGTAAAAAGGTTAATCCTGTTAAGCACACAGAGACCATAGACACTGCAATGAACCACTGCTGCTGTAACCCTTCTGATCCTCTTATTCAAGATAGACTGATGACCAGCTCAGAATCTGAAAATGCAAAATCTCCCTCAAGATGCACTTTGTGCAAAAGTTTGCATGTCAATAAGCAACGTGATGGAGCGGTTTATGCGTATGAATGCTCTGGAATATCCGTGGGATGTCAAACAGGAGTGCCTGAAAGCACGAGTCCAGGTAGTCTAATATTATTATAACTGGACATACATTCATATAGTTGAAATGTATTTTCGTTGCTATTGCCCCCCCCTGACCTTCTTCCTTTGAAGGTTTTGCAGTGGGATACTCTTCCTTATTGTGGGCGGCGGGGTGGCACAGTGGTTAGCACTGCTGCCTCACAGCGCCGGAGACCCGGGTTCAATTCCCGCCTCAGGCGACTGACTGTGTGGAGTTTGCACGTTCTCCCCGTGTCTGCGTGGGTTTCCTCCGGGTGCTCCGGTTTCCTCCCACAGTCCAAAGATGTGCAGGTCAGGTGAATTGGCCATGCTAAATTGCCCGTAGTGTTAGGTAAGGGGTAAATGTAGGGGTATGGGTGGGTTGCGCTTCGGCGGGTCGGTGTGGACTTGTTGGGCCGAAGGGCCTGTTTCCACACTGTACTGTAATGTAATGTAATCTAATCTAATGGTGGTAGCCTTCCAATAAATCCTGTAAGTAAACTGAAGAAATAAATGTTGAGATGTTTAACCAGGGTCAGCACAATTCATGGTAATATTGTACACAGTTATGCAGTTCGACGTAACTTCCTTTTTATTCATTTGTGCGATGTGGGCATTCTCGCCTGAGCCAGCATTTATTACCCATCCCTAATTGCTTTTGAGAAAGTGATAGTGAGCTGCTTTCTTGAACTGCTGTAGTCCACCTGCTGTAAGTTGACCCACATTGCACTTAGGGAGGGAATTCCAGGATTTTGACCCAGCGACAGTGAAGGAATAGCAATATTTCCAAGTCTGAATGGTGAGTGGCTTGGAGGGGAACTTGCAGGTGGTGGTGTTTCCATGTATTTGTTGCCTGTCCTTGTAGTTGGAAGTGGTCATGGGTTTGGAAAATGCTGTCTGAAGATATGGGATGAATTTCTGCAGTGCATCTTGAGGATAGTACACACTACTGCTACTGAGTGTTGGTGGTGGAGACACTAAATGATTATTGCAGGGTCAGCACTGAGAGAGCGCTGCCTGCCACAGAGATAGTGCTGGGTCAGTAGTGAAGGTGAGTTGCAATATCTGAAGGGCTCTGTGAGGATAGTCCTGCAGATTGTGGAGATTATACCTTCTCATTTTGAGGTGTAAGACACCCTGGGTACTACCTGAAAGGAAAAACAGAAGGGTTATTTCATCATCCTTTAAACAACATATCTTAAAAATGAGATAATTTGAACACCTTTATTGTTTGAATGTTGCTGCACAGAATTAAGTTGTCACATTACAGACAATGAGGTTTCAAAAGGTGCATATAAATGCAAGTCTACCTTTTGAGTCACAGGGCACCCCCCTCCAGTTCAGGAGCAACCCGCTCCCCAACCTCCCCACGCGCCCCCCCCACCTGCCATGCATCTACTCCATCAACCCTCAATAGCCAGTGTGGTCCTGGTCTGCTCTAAAACAAATATCCAGACCTTTTGTGGCAGTGGATATGGAACACAGTGTGGGAGACAGTGAGTAAGAGGTGGAGAGAGAGTGAGAGGGGTTAGGTTGAGGGACAAGTGGAAGAGGGAACTCGTAGAGGGAAAGAGAATGGGCAGAGTGGGGGGTGAGGAGAAAAGGAGTGGTTGGGCAAAGCATAGATTTGGTGGTCCAAATCGCCTGTTCCTGTGCTGTACTTTTCTATTTTCTATTGGTTGATGGTCAAGTCCGACAAAAGGAGGCTATCATTTTACTGCAGTTGGGGAAACTAAAGCAAAGGATGTGCCAAGCTGGGTGGTACAATAGAATGCCATGTGCTACTGTTTACATCTGGGAACTGAAGATCAGTCAACCAGCTAAAAATGGGGAGATTGAATTGATTAGCTAGATCTGAGAATTTTAGGTGAACTGAGAATTTAAGCATCAATATCAACTCAATTCCTAGAGGACTTCAGTTGCAGCAATTTCCATGTGCGTTGTTAGGACAAACATTTTAAGAGTGAACCAATTCCTAGTCCCACTGATCATAAAAAAGGTTGAATGGTGATTCTACCAATTTTCCAGGTGCAAGGCTATATTTAGTTCAATATCAGGAAAAAAATCAACCACTATTCTTTAGTTACAAAATAATAACTGGTTTATTACAAACAAGACATGTTCAAGCCAAAATGTTAAGATTATTTTTAGTCTATACCAATGTATAGATAACTATCTTTTTGAAATCCAACATTTTTGTTTAGAATCCCTAGTGTGGAAATAGGCCTTTTGGCCCAACAAGTCCACAACAACCCTCTGAAGAATAACCCACCCAGACCCATTCCCCTATCACTCTGCATTTCTTCTGACTAACGCACCTAACCTACACGTCCCTAAACACTATGGACAATTTAGCATGACCAATTCACCTAACCTGCACATCTTTGAATAGTGAGAGGAAATTGAAGCACCCAGAGGACACCCACATGAGGAGAATGTGAAAACTCCACACAGACAGTCACCCGAGGTTGGAATCGAACCCAGGTCCCTAGCACTGTGAGGCAGCAGTGCTAACCTCTGACCTACCGTGCCACCTCAAACATGTATGCACAACTCCAAAATCTGAGAGGAAAAAAAACTCAACAAAAGAATTATTCATGGAACATCCCAAATTTTAACTTATAGTTGAAGTCACTTTGTACATGCAAGCTATTGGCACTAAGTATCTTCCCGGATCAGTTTTGACTAGCTGAACCTCCTTTCTGGAGACAGCGAAGTAGATTCTAAAATTACCTTTAGGAACACTGAGGCATTCCAGTGGGTTTTCTGCTCTCACACTTTAAGAGTTTCGGAGAAAAAAGAAGAGGGTAAAGGGTGTTGCTTCTCAGTTATATCAGAACAACTGTAATAAAAAAAAGCACCTTTATTTTGCCCTCTCAAAGAATCATAGACCGGATGTCGGTCCACACATCTTGCTCCATGGTGACAACATCAACTGTGTTGTATTTGCAATGTCTCTTGCTTTGCAAAGTGTTCTTTTTTTTAAAAGTTCAAAATATGTGTACGTGACCAATCAATGATAATACATATTAAAATCTGGATCACATCTTCTTTGCAGTGTTTTTATTTACAGTTACTAATTTACCCTTCTTTGAGACTGTTGTACACTGCAGTTATTTAGTACACGATTGAATGTGAGCCATATTTGCTCAGAAACTGCTTAATAGGTCTGCATAAAGGGAGCTTTACAGAAGAAATATTGCTTGAAACGTGTAGTATTGTACCTGATCGGGAAGTGACTATTGATAAAGTGTGAATAATCTCTTATTTAATAATGACCCCAAACAGTTATGTCACAGAACCTAATTTTCTCTGCATATTTGGTTTTCAGAAGAAATATCATCTTCTTCAAATATTAAGATAAACTCTCACAAAAAGAAACTACTGGCTAAGATCCTTTTATATGAAGAGGAGAGAATTGATAGTGCCGAGCTCCTGTCAGCTCCTTCGTTGTCTGGTGAAGGTATGAAATCTGACAGCCTTTTGTGGTACTGTTAATTCAAGCATTATATGTTTGCATTTTTTTGGTACTTTTGTTCTTTTGACCTGCAATTCAACAGGTGAGCCCTATCTCCCTATATCCTTGAGAGAGTGTCTTTAATTGTCTGGTTATTGCATAGATTGATCAGTGTCTCTGTGTGTGCACGAGATAAGTAATTTTTTGTTATTTTAGGCTTTGACTGCCAAACAGATTACAAAACAATAAATGAACAGTAAAAGTAGTATGACATGTTTAGTGTAGTAGCTAAGTTTAGCTAGTTCCTATCCAAGTACTTTCTTTCGGCTAGTTCCTCATTGTAATTGAAAACAGGTACAATGAAACGTTAACAGTGTCCTGAGAAAAGACTTGGCAACAGTTCAAAAGACTTACAAATAGATACCCAGAGCTTGCTTTTAGTGCCTTATTGCTCCTACATCAATGGTCCTGCAGGCAGGTGCTGGAAGATTCTGTTGTCAATCTTCATGTGACTTTTCCTTTCGAATAAAGGAAATGCTGCAATCTTAGCTTGATACCTCCTGGTACAGCATGGCTCCGAAGTTGGACATTTATGGAATGGATCTCAAATCTGTCCTCAGTTACTCTGAACATTCACATATTAGGGCTTAGCAGGAATCAAAATTCTCTTTAGTTCTTTGAGACATTCTTTCAGCCTCACTAACCCCAGTTTTGGATAATGCAGTCATGTCATAACATATTTGTGTGGGATTTATTTATGTAAAAGTTTGGGGTGGGGGGAGAGTTCTCTTTTAGAAAAGGTAAGGCAGCACAAGTACCAAACAATTTTATACATCCATATTATTAAATCTTTTAATTTAGGAATCTATAAGTTCTAGTTAATTTATGACAAATATATTTCCCATACTCTCTCTCCAAAATAGGATCACCTATAGATTGTAATAAATCCCTCTTCCCTACCATACTGCAAGGCCCACTCATAGTTACAGGAGAGTTCATTTATCCTTCCACTGTTAATAAACTAGAGATCCTTTAATTTAGAATCATGGAATCCTTAGTGTGGAAGCAGGCCATTGGGTCCATCGAGCCCCCCTACCCCCAACTATTCCTGTAACGCTGCATTTCCTATGGCTAATTCACCTATCCTGCACATCCTCAGGTACTATCAGCAATTTAGTATGGCTAATCAACTAACCTGTCCATCTTTGGACTGAAAGACAAAACCGAAGCAGCTGGAGGAAACACACGCAGATATGAGGAGAATGTGCAAATTCCACACAGACATAGCCCGAGGTTGGAATCGAACCTGTGTATCTGGTGCTGTGAGGCAGCAATGCTAATCATTGAGCCACCATGCTGCCCATTTTTGGGGTCAGCAATATTTTTCTTGAACTGCTTGATGTTGAGTGCTTTTTCATCCAGTTCCTTCGATGGTTCAATAATGAGTACTTTTGAAACATCTTTTAAGCAATCTTATTTACTGGAGTTATATTTAAGCTCAATATTCTTCATGAAATACTGGGTCCTTTTTTTTGTGGATGAATATCAAAGAAATGTGTAAGGTGCCTTTTATGTTTAAAACTTTATAGCTCATTTATGAAGAGAATTGTAGCTTTCAATTGTAAACTGACCCTCTTCATCTGTAACCAACATTCAGACACTGCATACGGCATGGCAGCTCAGTGGTTACCACTGCTGTCTCTCAGTGCCAGGAATCCGGGTTCAATTCCACCCTCGGGCGACTGTCTGGGTGGAGTTTGCACATTCTCCCTGTGTCTGCATTGGTTTCCTCCAGGTGCTCTGGTTTCCTCCTACAGTCCAAAGATGTGCAGGTTAGATGGATTGGCCGTGGTGAATTGCCCATAGATTCCAGGGATGTGTAGGTGAGGTGGATTAGCCATGGGGAATGCAGGGTTACAGGGACAGGTTGGGGTGGGTCTGGGAGAGATGCTCTTCAGAGCGTCAGTGTGGACTTGATGGGTTGGATGGGCTGAATGGCCTGTTTCCACACCTTTTTAAATGTTGTAATTGTACTCTCTTCCATCACGTCCTCTAGCAGCTTGTTCCCTATATGCACCACTCCCTGCATAAAAAACTTGATCCCCTCAGGTCCCTTTTAAATCTTTTCCTCTAGTTTTAGGCTCCCCTACCCTGGCAAAAAGACCTTGGTTATTCACCTTATCTGTGCCCCTCATGATTTTTTTCAATCTAAAGTCGTCCTCAGCATCCTATGCTCCAGGGAAAACGTCCCAGCCCATCCAGTCTCTCCTAATAACTCAAACTGTCCAAAAGCAGTACTTCAAACGTGGCCTAACTAATGTCTTGTACAGTGTACTCCATGCGCTGACCGACTGAAGGCAAGCGTGCCAAACGCTACCTTCAGCACCCTGTCTACCTGTGACACCATTTTCAAGATCAATGTACTTGCACCCCTAATTCTCTCTGTTCAACACTCCCCAGGGCCCTACCTTAACCGTGTAAGCCTGATTTGTCTTACCAAAATGCAACATCTCACATTTGTCTAAATAAAACTCCATCTGCCATTCCTCAACCCACTGGCTGAGTTGGTCAAGATCCCTTTGTGCTCTTGAATAATGTTCTTCAATGTCCATTATACTACCAATTTTAGTGTCATCTGCAAACTTACTAACCTTACGTTCTATATACTCATCCAAATTGTTCATATAGACAACAGTGGATCTAGCACCAATCCTTGCAGCATCACCACTGGTCACAAGCCTCTAATCTGAACAACAACCCTCTACCACCACCGTCTGTCAATTACTGTCAAGTCAATTTTATATCCAATTGTCTAGCTCTTCCTGGATCCCATGTAATCTAACTTTATTAACCAGTCTACCATGCAGAACCTTTTTGAAGGCCTTGTAAAATCCACATAGACAAGATTTACCACTCTGCCTTCATGTACTTTCTTGGTCACCTCTTCAAAAAGTATGTTTACATTGTTTCTCCAGTTTCACTGATCTTCTACTGCAGGCTCTGTGAATCATGGAAAGAATAGCTGTAGAAACGTTTGTGGTAATTGGCTGACTTCATAGCCATGGAAAGGGATAGGTATATAAAGCAGGGCAAGAGTTATTGCTGGGGGAAAGGCAATTATGATGCGATTAGGCAAGATTTTGGATGCATAGGATGGGGAAGGAAACTACTGCATGTCCTTGATAGGTATGTACCTGTTAGTCAGGAAGAAGTGGTTGATTGAGGGAGCCATGGTTTACTAAAGAAATTGAATCTCTTGTCAAGAGGAAGAAGGCGGCTTATGTTAGGATGAGATGTGAAGGCTCAGTTAGGGCACTTTAGCATTACAAGTTAGCCACGAAAGACCTAAAGAGAGAGCTAAGAGCCAGGAGGGGACATGAGAAGTCGTTGGCAGATAGGATCAAGGAAAACCCTACAGCTTTCCATAGGTATATCAGGAATAAAATAATTATTAAAGAAAGATTAGGGCCAATCAAGGATAGTAGTGGGAAGTTGTGCATGGAGTCTGAGGAGATAGGGGAAGCACTAAATGAATATTTTTCATCAGTATTCACACTGGAAAAAGACAATGTTGTCGAGGAGAAAACTGAGATACAGGCTACTAGACTAGATGGGATTGAAGTTCACAACGAGGTGTTAGCAATTCTGGCAAGTGTGAAAGTAGATAAGTCCCTGGGTTGGATGGGATTTATCCTAGGATTCTCTGGTAGCCAGGGAGGAGACTGCAGAGCCTTTGGCTTTGATCTTTTGTTGTCATTGTCTACAGGAACAGTGCCAGAAGACAGGAGGATAGCAAATGTTGTTCCTTTATTCTAGAAGGGGAGTAGAGACAACCCTGGTAATTCTAGACCAGTGAGCCTTACTTCAGTTGTGGGTAAAGTGTTGGAAAAGGTTACAAGAGATAGGATTTATCATCTAAAAAAGAATAAGTTTGTTAGGGATAGTCAACACAGTTTTGTGAAGGGTAGGTCATGCCTCACAAATCTTATTGAGTTCTTTGAGATGGTGACCAAACAGGTGGATGAGGGTAAAGCAGTTGATGTGGCGTATATGGATTTCAGTAAGGCTTTTGATAAGGTTCCCCGCAATAGGCTGTTGCACAAAATACGGAGGCATGGCACTGAGGGTGATTTAGTGGTTTGGTTCAGAAATTAGCTAGCTGAAAGAAGACAGGGGTAGTGGTTGATGGGAAATGTTCATCCTGGAGTTCAATCACTAGTGGTGTACCACAAGGATCTGTTTTGAGCTACTACTGTTTATCATTTTTATAAATGACCTAGATGAGGGGTTAGTACATTTGTGGATGACAATACGGTCGGTGGAGTTGTGGATAGTGCTGAAGGATGTTGCAGGTTACAGAGGGACATAGATAAGCTGCAGAGCTGGGCTGAAAGGTGGCAAATGGAGTTTAATGCAGAAAAGTGTGAGGTAATTCACTTTGGAAGGATCAACAGGAATAAAGAGTACTGGGCTAATGGTAAGATTCTTGGTAGTGTTGCTGGGTAGAGAGATCTCAGTATCCATGTACATAGATCCCTGAAAGTTGCCACCCGGGTTGATAGGGTTGTTAAGAAGGCATACAGTGTGTTAGCTTTTATTGGTAGAGGGATTGAGTTTCAGATACATGAGGTCATACTGCAGCTGCGCAAAATTCTAGTGCGGCTGCACTTGGAGTATTGTGTACAATTGCGTACAAGGCATTATAGGAAGGATGTGGAAGGGGTTCAGTGGAGATTTACTAGGATGTTGCCTGAGTTGGAGGGAAGATCTTATGAGGAAAGGCTGAGGGACTTCAGGCTGTTTTCGTTAGAGAGAAGGAGGTTGAGAGGTGACTTAATTGAAACATAGAATATAATCAGAGGGTTAGATAGGGTGGACAGTGGGAGCCTTTTTCCTGAGATGATGATGGCTAGAATGATGGGACATAGCTTTAAACTGAAGGGTGATAGATATAGGACAGATGTCAGAGGTGGTTTCTTTACTCAGAGTAGTAGAGGTGTGGAACACACTGCCTGCAACAATAGTAGACTTGCCAACTTTAAGGGCATTTAAATGGTCATTGGATAAATATATGGAGGAAAATGGAAGAGTGTAGGATAGATGGGCTTCAGATTGGATCCATAGGTCGGCACAATGTCGAGGGGCGAAGGGTGTGTACTGAGATGTAAAGCTCTATGGTCTATAGTAAACTTACTGCATTCCAGCTTGAGTCATTACTTTTCAGGAAAGGACATGTAAAGAGAGAACTTGGAAGGAAGAACTGACTTTGCCTTTGTAATGACTCCATTAATGTAATGTTACAACTTGTAATGTCTAATTGGTCTAATTATGTGACATTATCAATCAGAACCAAGAATAACAAAGATAAAAAGCAACAATTACTCTTCCATGCAAATTGAAGAAGATTAAACTACTCTAACTGTGTAAAAGTTGAAACTAAATGAAATACTCTGAAGTAATTGGAAACATTTGAAAACATAGGTTCTAACTTGTATTTGAACTAACTGAAAGCTTGGAAATGGCTGAGCTTTAGTTGGACACTTAACCATAGCTATGACATAATTTAAATGGTAAGTTCATTTAGAAGAGATTGCTGCTAAGGCCTATTCAATTTAAAACGAAACAGTTGGAGAAATACTGCTAGACATGTTTTGAAGTTTGGACTTTAACACCTAACCTGCTTATCTTTTACAGAATGAGCTACAATCTGGGTGTTTTACAAAATTACTGAAGATAATGCAAAACTGGCTGGAAATGGACAAGAATATGGACTAAAACCAGAGTGAAGACTCTGCCTTCAACGTGCGCCTGAAGGATACATTTATCTGCTTCAATTGTTACAAATATGTAGGCAAGTTTCATATTTAAAGGACTACTGTTACTGTGCATTTAGGTAGTAGTATTTTCAAACAAGATAGCTCCTGATGGAGTCTCCAATTATGCCATGCTTAAGTATTTCATTTTACAACTTGCCACATTGCTTGGTAGAATGGGCTCAGTGGCAGATTATAAACTTGTAATATATTACATTTGAATTTTATTGCTTGAAATTTTGACGACTTTTTTTGTAACCTAAGCAAACTTTGGGACACAGATTCTATTCCAGGTCTCTACTGGGTTTGCTGATTTCAGCTGAGTGATAATAAAATAAAGACACTCTAAATGGAGTCTGTATCTGTGGGTTAGAAAGACAAAACCAACTAGTCATTGGTTCTCATCATGACACCACCTAGAGGAGGATCAACATCAAGCAAGAACAGAACTGGGTTCAAGTGTAATTACTGCTGCAATCAAATTGAGTAACATATAGGAGGAAGAATGAAATGTGCACAAAAAAAAATTTATAAGAACAGAGCCCAAGGGTTCTGCTGCTTTGTGTGACTGTGGCAGGTCTGTTTGTTTTCATGTGACTTGGTCATGGAAGATCCACAACTGAATTTCGAGGTTTTCAAATTTTTGTGATTAAACAAAATACTTTGGAAGCTGTAGGTTTATTTTAATAGTAATGTGATAATAGGCCTCTTATACCACCAGTGCTTCACCAGAGACTCTCAGTGATGTTACCTAGTATGGCAAAAAAAATATCTGAAAACAAACCTTCAAGCTCAGCAAGCTACCTTACATATTTATCATCAACCTGAGCAACAGATTTTCTCTTAAATCGCTAATAGGCCTCTCATCTTTGATCTTGATGTATGAAATTTAACAAAGAATATGATAGATTGTGTTTTACTGGAGATTGCCTGCCCTGATACATGACAGTCAGTACCAAACTGTTTAAAATTAAATATGATCAGATTATAGCATAAGAGACCATTATCAAACTACAAACCCAGATACTACCAGCTTTCCTTATTAAAAATTACATTTCCCCAACCCTAATAAGTCTGTCACTTCTGTCCAGTTACATTGACCAGTTTAAGAGACAAAGAGAAATTTTGTACATGCCACACTGATTCTCAAAAGCATAGTTCTAGTTTTCAACTGGGCCTAAGATAGACATCCAAAGCACAGAAAGTTAAAAATCACACGGCACCAGGTTATAGTCCAACAGGTTTAATTGGAAGCATACTAGCTTTCAGAACGCAGCTCCTTAAAACCACCTAATGAAGGAGCGGCGCTCCGAAAGCAAGTGTGCTTCCAATTAAACCTGTTGGACTATAACCTGGTGTCGTGTGATTTTAACTTTGTACACCCCAGTCCAACAGCGGCATCTCCAAAGCACAGAAAGGCTTTTAATTAACCTTATACAGTACACTTCCCAGTTCTTGCAATATAAAACCCCCAGAGTCTGGTGGGAAAATATTGCCATTTCAATGTGTGTGCAATTTTCCATGTAAAGAAACTCATCAGTTTATGCAAGGAAGAAATAGTCTGTGCATTACGTATCTTTATAATTTGCTAGATGATTTGCAACACTCCAGCTATTACCCCTTAAGACTAAAGCTTGCAATCATGAGTTTTAAGAAACTGCTGCATTGGTTCTGTTAAAAGTAACTAAACAGAAAGATAGGGTTGCTACTTAAGAATGCAAGGACCTGTGTTCTATTAATATTTCCGTTCTTGAAATGTAACCTGACCTCAGAAGCACATAAAGGGACAAACTGAAGTTGTAGAAGCCAACCCCTATAGGTAGTAAGTTGTTGCTAGATATTTTGTTTAATTTACTTTTCTTTCTTTCTCTCTATCTTCTTTCTAATGTAATCCAATTTTCTTCCCCTCTATTTTTCTAAATAGCTAATTTGATTCAAAATCCCTGTATTTTCTTCTCCACCATTCCTTAGTTTCATTTTCCATCTTTAAATTCAACTAAGTTGATAGATCAGGATTCCCATTGTTTACCCAAGCCTGAGATGCCCTGTTATCAGCTCACACTTAGAAATATAGAATGTATCATAGAATGGTTAAGCACTGAAAAAAGGTCAACTGAGTCATCATACCCATATCAGCTCTTTGCAAGAGCAACTTATATAATACCACTCCCCTATCTTTTCCACAAAACTGTATTTTTTTTCTTCACACAATTTTCTAAATCAATTTAAAAACCACAATTGAATTTGCCTGCTTCACCACACTCTGGGGCAATGCATTCCAGATCCTAACCATGTGGCACTTTTGTTTCCTTTGCCATATTTGGTGTTTTCTGGTTTTGATCCTTCTGATAGCAGGAACCTGTTCAAATTCCTCCTTGGTTTGAATATATGTAGAATTTCTTTTTCCACTTTATCCAGAAACAGGTGCTCAAACTAGCTGCATACCCTCATGCATCCTTCGTGAATCTTTTCTGCAGCTTCTTTAATGCCTTCAAATAATTTCGGAAGTATAGTACCCAGAACTAGACACCACACTCTAGGCTAAACCAGTGTTTCATAAAAGTTTATTATGGCATCCCTGCTTTAATGCTCAATGCCCTTATAATAACTCAGCATCACCGATGTTTCTTTTAATTGATCTCTCAGCCATCCTTCCGCCTTCAATGATTTTCGCCTTCGAAGTGTAGGAGCCATTGGGAAGTGACCATAATACAATAAACTTCAATCTGCAATTTGAGAGGGAGCGTGTACAATCGGAATTGACAATATTTCTGTTGAATAAAGGGAACTATGGAGCTATGAGGGAGGAGCTGGCCAAAGTTCAATGATGCAATACCTTAGCATGGATGACAGTGGAGGAACAATGGCAGATATTTCTGTGTATAATGCAGAAGATGCAGGATCAGTTCATTCCAAAAAGGAAGAAAGATCCTAGGAGGAGGCACGGGTGGCCATGGCTGACGAGAGAAGTTAAGAAACATATAAAGTTAAAAGAGAAAAAGTATAACATAGCAAAGATAAGTGGGAAAACGGAGGACTGGGAAGCTTTTAAAGAGCAACAGAGGATTACTAAGAAGGAAATAAGCAGAGAAAAAATGAGGTACGAAGGTAAACTGGCCAGAAATATAAAGGAGGATAGTAAAAGCTTTTTTAGGTATGTGAAAGGCAAAAAAATGGTTAAGACTAAAATTGGGCCCTTGAAGACAGAAACAGGGGAATATAATACGGGGAACAAGGAAATGGCAGAAGAATTGAATTGGTACTTCAGATCTGTGTTCACTCGGGAAGACACAAGCAATCTCCCTGAGGTAACAGTGGCTGAAGGACCTGAACTTAAGGGAATTTATATTTGCCAGAA